>NC_041384.1:452784163-452786719 GCF_002162155.2 Triticum dicoccoides
AACCTTTATCTTGCACGACACGCAATTGATCTCTGAACATCAATCGATCTCGTCAACATGTGTCGGGGGATGAACCGAATGGGATGTCAAAACTAAGACGCGAAGCGACACGTAGTGGAGGCAAATTCAAACTTCAAACGAACCATTTGTTTGTATGCATGTCGGACAAATTACAAATAAACATTGGAAATACAAGCATGGTCTAGGCCCACATGCGAAGGATACTCGGCGGAATGTTCAAATGAGGCATGCGGGAGGATGGACTTGACCGGAGGGCGACATGATCGATGGAGAAGAGGGTTGGAGAGGAATGAGAAATAAGCAAACGCCACATGATTATACTTGAACGGCTCAAATAAACAATAAGTTGTCTCGCTTGGCCTACATAGTGGAAGGCCTAATGTGCAACGCGGAGCACTGACGCTCGAATATGGCCGGGAAAACAGGGAAACCGACATGTGGGCACACCTGTCAGGACGATGTAGCACAAACTAGTCCAATGGAGGAGCTGGCCCATGACCTCCTCGCCACCGGCAACTGTTCATGTGGGTCGTCGGGGCCAACAACATGGCGCAGCTCCAGCACCGCCTCTGGACATGACAACCGCGGTGAGCGACACACTCATCGTCGCTAGACACAGTCGGTTTCAGTGTGTCGAGGGTGGCATTAGTGTTGTGGCACGACCAACAATATGTTTGGTTTGTGCCCAAGGTTGCCCCATCAAAGCATTGGGTAGCCAAAATTTTGGTTGAGGTTTTGGTTGCCCATGATTTGGCCGACATCCGCAAGAAAAATGAACTAGAGTTGGCTGGAGTTCATTGGCATACCAAAAAAATGGCAACCATCCAAACAAAGACCAATCTTTGGGTCATGGCCAAAATTTTGGTAAGGTGCACTTTGGCCACAATCCAAACACATCCCAACACCCAGTTCTTCGAGGATGCACGGGGCGCCGGGACGCGTCCGCGGAGTGGTGAAGCACGACCAACTGCATCCTCAGGACCTAAGACCATGCCGGGTCGTCTTTCTTTTTCAATGACATGCGTCGATCGCATGTGAGCAAAGGGCATCTCCAACATTGCCACGACCACAGCTGACTACCCTGGCACACATAAAACCCTCGTCCCTCGCGCCGTCGCGCGGTGCGTTCCCAGCCGGCGCCAGCTGCCCGCATTCATGTCGTCCATATGTTCGGTGCCTGAGGAACCAACTCCGGTGACTTAATGACGCACCAGGACGCTTGGCCTCACCGAAATGCGCTACTTAAAGCGGCAACGCCCAGCTAACCTTCACACCATAGCACATCGTCCTCCTACCTGGCACCATGCTACCTCTTTTAGCACTGCGTTGGTTTTCCCCGAAGAGGAAGGGATGATGCAGCAAAGTAGCGTAAGTATTTCCCTCGGTTTTTGAGAACCAAGGTATCAATCCAGTAGGAGGCTACACGCGAGTCCCTCGTACCTGCACAAAACAAATAAATCCTTGCAACCAACGCAAATAGGGGTTGTCGATCCCTATAGGGCCACTTACGAGAGTGAGATCTGATAGATATGATAAGATAATATTTTTGGTATTTTTATGATAAAGATGCAAAGTAAAATAAAGGCAAAGTAAATAGCAAAGTAAATAACTAAGTAGTAGGAGATTAATATGATAAAGATAGACCCGGGGGCCATAGGTTTCACTAGTGGCTTCTCTCGAGAGCATAAGTATTCTACGGTGGGTGAACAAATTACTGTTGAGCAATTGACAGAATTGAGCATAGTTATGAGAATATCTAGGTATGATCATGTATATAGGCATCACATCCGAGACAAGTAGACCGACTCCTGCCTACATCTACTACTATTACTCCACTCATCGACCACTATCCAACATGCATCTAGAGTATTAACTTAAAACCAGAGTAACGCCTTAAGCAAGATGACATGATGTAGAGGGATAGACTCATGCAGTATGAAGAAAAACCCATCTTGTTATCCTCGATGGCAACAATACAATACGTGCCTTCCTGCCCTTACTGTCACCGGGAAAGGACACCGCAAGATTGAACCCAAAGCTAAGCACTTCTCCCATTGCAAGAAAGATCAATCTAGTAGGCCAAACAAACTGATAATTCTAAGAGACTTGCAAAGATAACCAATCATACATAAAAGAATTCAGGGAAGATTCAAATATTATTCATAGATAGACTTGATCATAAACCCACAATTCATCGGTCTCAACAAACACACTGCAAAAAGAAGATTACATTGAATAGATCTCCACAAGAGAGGGGGAGAACATTGTATTGAGATACAAAAAGAGAGAAGAAGCCATCTAGCTACTAACTATGGACCCGTAGGTCCGAAGTAAACTACTCACACTTCATCGGAGAGGCTATGGTGTTGATGTAGAAGCCCTCCGTGATCGATGCCCCCTTCGGTGGAGCTCCGGAACAGGCCCCAAGATGGGATCTCGTGGATACAGAAAGTTACGGTGGTTCAATTAGGGTTTTGGCTCTTGTTCTGATCATTTGGGGGTACGTGGGTATATATAGGAGGAAGAAGTACGTCG
>NC_041384.1:452787148-452803373 GCF_002162155.2 Triticum dicoccoides
GGGGGGGGGGGGCAGGCCCGCCTCCCTACCTCATGGCCTCCTGTTAATAGGTTAGTCCCAAAAATAATATAAAAGTGGATAATAAAGCCCAGTAATGTCCAAAACAGTAGATAATATAGCATGGAGCAATCAAAAATTATAGATACATTGGAGACGTATCAAGCATCCCCAAGCTTAATTCCTGCTCGTCCTCGAGTAGGTAAATGATAAAAACAGAATTTTGGATGTGGAGTGCTACTTGGCATAATTTTAATGTAATTCTTCTTAATTGTGGTATGAATATTCAGATCCGAAAGATTCAAGACAAAAGTTCATATTGACATAAAAATGATAATACTTCAAGCATACTAACTAAGCAATTATGTCTTCTCAAATAACATGGCCAAAGAAAGTTCATCCCTACAAAATCATATGGTTTAGTCTTGTTTCATTTTTGTCACACAAGAATGCTATCATCATGCACAACCCCGATGACAAGCCAAGAAATTGTTTCATACTTTAGTAATCTCAAACCTATAAACTTTCACGCAATATATGAGCACGAGCCATGGACATAGCACTATAGGTGGAATAGAATATAATGAGGGGGGGGGGGGTTATGTGGAGAAGACAAAAAAGGAGGAAGTCTCACATCAACGAGGCTAATCAATGGGCTATGAAGATGCCCACCGATTGATGTTAATGCAAGGAGTAGGGATTGCCATGCAACAGATGCACTAGAGCTATAAATGTATGAAAGCTCAACAAAAGAAACTAGTGGGTGTGCATCCAACTTGCTTGTTCACGAAGACCTAGGGCACTTGAGGAGGCCCATTGTTGGAATATACAAGCCAAGTTCTATAAGGAAAAAAATTCCCACTAGTATATGAAAGTGATAACATGAGAGACTCTCTACTATGAAGATCATGGTGCTACTTTGAAGAACAAGTGTGGCAAAGGATAGTAACATTGTCCCTTCTCTCTTTTTCTCTCATTTTTTCCTCTTTCTTTTTTTGGGCCTTTTCTCTTTTTTATGGCCTTTCTCTTTTTTTGGGGCCTTCTCTTTTTATGGCCTTTCCTATTTTTTTAATATATTCCTCACTTGGGACAATGCTCTAGAAAATGATGATCATCACACTTCTATTTATTTACAGCTCAATGATTACAACTCGATACTAGAACAAAGATGACTCTATATGAATGCCTCCGGCGGTGTACCGGGATATGTAATGAACCAAGAGTGACATGTATGAAAGAATTATGAACGGTGGCTTTGCCACAAATACTATGTCAACTACATGATCATGCTAAGCAATATGACAATGATCAATGTGTCATGATGAACGGAATGATGGAAAGTTGCATGGCAATATATCTCGGAATGGCTATGGAAATGCCATAATAGGTAGGTATGGTGGCTGTTTTGAGGAAGATATAAGGAGGTTTATGTGTGAAAGAGCGTATCATATCACGGGGTTTGGATGCACTGGCGAAGTTTGCGCCAACTCTCAATGTGAGAAAGGGCAATGCACGGTACCGAAGAGGCTAGCAAGGATGGAAGGGTGAGAGTGCGTAAAATCCATGGACTCAACATTAGTCATAAAGAACTCACATACTTATTGCAAAAATCTACAAGTCATCAAAAACCTCGGTACTACGCGCATGCTCCTAGGGGGATAGATTGGTAGGAAAAGACCATCGCTCGTCCCCGACCGCCACTCATAAGGAAGACAATCAAATAACACCTCATGTTTCAAATTTGTTGCATAACGTTTACCATACGTGCATGTTACGGGACTTGCAGACCTCAACACAAGTATTTCTCAATTTCACAACTACTCAACTATCACGACTTTGATATTATTACCTCCATGTCTCAAAACAATCATCAAGCATCAAACTTCTCTTGGTATTCAACACACTCATAAGGAAGTTTTATTATTAATCTTGCATACCAAGCATATTAGGATTTTAAGCAAATTACCATGCTATTAAGACTCTCAAAATAATCTAAGTGAATCATGAGAGATCAATTGTTTCTATAAAACAAATCCACCACCATGCTCTAAAAGATATAAGTGAAGCACTAGAGCAAAATTATATAGCTCAAAAGATATAAGCCAAGCACATAGAGTATTCTAACAAATTCCAAATCATGTATGGCTCTCTCAAAATATGTGTACAGCAAGGATGATTGTGGTAAACTAATAAGGAAAGACTCAAATCATACAAGACGCTCCAAGTAAAACACATATCACGTGGCGAATAAAAATATAGCTCCAAGTAAAGTTACCGATAGAGGTAGATGAAAGAGGGGATGCCTTCCGGGGCATCCCCAAGCTTTGGCTTTTAGGTGTCCTTAGATTATCTTGGGGGTACCATGGGCATCCCCAAGCTTAGGCTCTTGCCACTCCTTGTTCCATAATCCATCAAATCTTTACCCAAAACTTGAAAACTTCACAACACAAAACTTAAAGTAGAAAATCTCGTGAGCTCCGTTAGCGAAAGAAAACAAAAGACCACTTCAAGGTACTGTAATGAACTCATTCTTTATTTATATGGGTGTTATACCTACTGTATTCCAACTTCTCTATGGTTTATAAATTAATTTACTAGCCATAGATTCATCAAAATAAGCAAACAACACACGCAAAACAGAATCTGTCAAAAACAGAACAGTCTGTAGTAATCTGTAGCTAGCGCAAGATCTGGAACCCCAAAAATTCTAAAATAAATTACTGGACGTGAGGAATTTATCTATTAATGATCTTCAAAAAAATTAACTAAATATCACTTTCCAAATAAAAATGACAGCAGTTCTCGTGAGCGCTAAAGTTTCTGTTTTTCATAGCAAGTTCAACAAGACTTTCCCCAAGTCTTCCCAACGGTTCTACCTGGCACAAAAACTAATTAAACACAAAAAACACAACCAAAACAGAGGTTAGATAATTTATTTATTAAATAACAGCAAGGATAAATATTGGGTTGACTCCCAACAAACGCTTTTCTTTAAAGGCTTATAGCTAGGCATAATATTTCAATGATGCTCACATGAAAGACAAGAATTGAAGCACAAAGAGAGCATCATAAAACACGTGACAACCACATTTAAGTCTAACATACTTCCTATGCATAGGCATCTTATAGGCAAACAAATTATCAAGGCAAGCAAAAACTAGCATATGCAAGGAAGCGGAAAGAAACAATAGCAATCTCAACATAACGAGAGGTAATTTAGTAATATGAAAATTTCTACCACCATATTTTCCTCTCTCATAATAATTGCATGAGGGATCATAAGCAAATTCAACAAAATAGCTATCACACAAAATATTTTCAACACGATCCATATGCATGCAAAGTTGACACTCTTCCAAAATAGTGGGATTAACATTAACTAAAGTCATGACCTTTCCAAACCCACTTTTATCAAAAATTTCATAAAATTGAACATTCTAAAAATATGTGGGATCTAAAGTCGACACTCTTCAAAACCCACTTTCAATATTATTGCAAACATTATAATCAATCTCGTATTCATCATGGGGTTTAAATAAATTTTCAAGATCAAAAGAAGAATCACCCCAATCATGATCATTGCAACAAGTAGAGGACATAGCAAAACTAGCATCCCCAAGCTTAGGGTTTTGCATATTATTAGCACAATTGACATTAATAGAATTTATAATAGAATCATTGCAATCATTCTTTCTATTCAAAGATCTATAGTGAATCGCTTCATGAGGTAATTCATCACACTTTTCAGATTCATGAATTTCAAGCAAAACATCATAAAGATAATCTAGTGCACAAAACTCACTAGCAATTGGTTTACCATAATTGGAACTCTTAAAAATATTAGCAAGTGGATGAGGATCCATAGATCTTAGGTTCTCTATTTAGTAATAAATAAACAACTATTCTAACCATACGAGCAAACAAGAAGCAAGCGGGAAAAAAGAGGCAAATAGACAGAGGGGGGATAGAGAGAGAGGGAGAATAAAACGGCAAGGGTGAATTGGGGGGAGAGGAAAACGAGAGGCAAATGGAAAATGATGTAATGCAGGAGATAAGGGTATGTGATGGGTACTTGGTATGTTGACTTTTGCATAGACCTTCCCGGCAACGGCGCCAGAAATCATTCTTGCTACCTCTTTTAGCACTGCGTTGGTTTTCCCCGAAGAGGAAGGGATGATGCAGCAAAGTAGCTTAAGTATTTCCCTCAGTTTTTGAGAACCAAGGTATCAATCCAGTAGGAGGCTACGCGCGAGTCCCTTGTACCTGCACAAAACAAATAAATCCTCGCAACCAACGCAAATAGGGGTTGTCAATCCCTATAGGGCCACTTACGAGAGTGAGATCTGATAGATATTATAAGATAATATTTTTGGTATTTTTATGATAAAGATGCAAAGTAAAATAAACGCAAAGTAAATAGCAAAGTAAATAACTAAGTAGTAGGAGATTAATATGATAAAGATAGACCTGGGGGGCATAGGTTTCACTAGTGGCTTCTCTCGAGAGCATAAGTATTCTATGGTGGGTGAACAAATTACTGTTGAGCAATTGAAAGAATTGAGCATAGTTATGAGAATATCTAGGTATGATCATGTATATAGGCATCACGTCCGAGACAAGTAGACCGACTCCTGCCTGCATCTACTACTATTACTCCACTCATCGACCCCTATCCAGCATGCATCTAGAGTATTAAGTTAAAAACAGAGTAACGCCTTATGCAAGATGACATGATGTAGAGGGATAGACTCATGCAATATGAAGAAAACCCCATCTTGTTATCCTCGATGGCAACAATACAATACGTGCCTTGCTGCCCTTACTGTCACCGGGAAAGGACACCGCAAGATTGAACCCAAAGCTAAGCACTTCTCCCATTGCAAGAAAGATCAATCTAGTAGGCCAAACCAAACTGATAATTCGAAGAGACTTGCAAAGATAACCAATCATACATAAAAGAATTCAGAGAAGTTCAAATATTTTTCATAGATAGACTTGATCATAAACCCACAATTCATCGGTCTCAACAAACACACTGCAAAAAGAAGATTACATCGAATAGATCTCCACAAGAGAGGGGGAGAACATTGTATTGAGATCCAAAAAGAGAGAAGAAGCCATCTAGCTACTAACTATGGACCCGTAGGTCTGAAGTAAACTACTCACACTTCATAGGAGAGGCTATGGTGTTGATGTAGAAGCCCTCCGTGATCGATGCCCCCTCCGACGGAGCTTCAGAACAGGCCCCAAGATGGGATCTCGTGGATACAGAAAGTTACGACGGTGGAATTAGGGTTTTGGCTCCTGTTCTAATCGTTTGGGGGTACGTGGGTATATATAGGAGGACGAAGTACGTCGGTGGAGCAACAAGGGGCCCACGAGGGTGGAGAGCGCGCCTGGGGGGGGGCAGGCGCGCCCCCCTACCTCGTGGCCTCCTGTTAATAGGTTAGTCCCAAAAATAATATAAAAGTGGATAATAAAGCCCAATAATGTCGAAAACAGTAGATAATATAGCATGGAGCAATCAAAAATTATAGATACGTTGGAGACGTATCACACCACATCCGGCATGACCGCAAGCGCAAACGCTCTGCGGGAGAGCTTGTCTTCGGGGAAGGAGCTCGAGGTCGTCGCCCTTGCTCAAGTCGTCGCACAAGCGGTGGCCACGCTGGCGGCCGAAGATGGGAGCACCGTCAGCCACGCGTCCTACTTGTCGTCATCCAACGTTTGGCACCACCGAGGTCGAGGACTCCTCCGAGGATGAGTAGGGCATGGGAGGCGGCAGGGCATGATGTGCCAACTGGCCTGTCCGTCTCTCGTGTTCTACTTTTCCTCGCCGGAGACCGCACCTTCACTTCACGGGTCTTGGACTCCGCCCCCGTACATGGAGATCGTAGATGGAGGACGTCGGTCGCCATTGTAGAATAGGTTTAGGGTCGGGTTTGTTTTATTTTTCTGTCCTATAAAAGTTCGAAATGTAATGAAAATCTGCCGCATTTGCATTAATCTTGGCCGGTGTATATGAACTTTCACAATAATAATATATTGTCGGAGTACTAGCAAGATGCCCGTGCATTGCACGGAAGATCAAAATCTTGTGGGAGAAAAGGATGAACGAGGGAAGGCCTTATCTGCAAATGCACATTCACGCATTTCACATCTTTCTACATCTACGGGAACCTACAAAAGGGTTTACGTAAATTGCCTCTCTCTCTCCTTCCTTGATTTTCATGGTGGTGGGCCCCTCCGTCCCCCCAATCTACAATCAACATCTCACATGTTTCACATTATGTTAATTACGTAACTGGGACTACGTAGGTGTAGCATTACTCGTCCTAAAAAACCGAACTAAGCCAACCTCCCAGCATATTGCACGGGAAAAGACCCGACCGCGCCATTTTAGTTGGGATTACCGGATTACTAGTAGAAGTATCGATGGATCGCGCGAAGCAACAAGTTCTTTTTGATGGGGCGAAGCACCTAGTTTAAAAGTAAAAAAGGCGGTACACTCACAGCACCCCTATCGCGGTCGCATCGCACCCCACACATGTTCGGTCCTACACACGGCTCACACAAATGGAACGCGCTTCGGCTTGCCTCTTCACTGACACGTGGGACTGCACTTGGATAAACCGACCATGCGCTAAACTCCCTCCTCCCACCACCCAAAAATTCCCCCTAAATCCTAGATTCAACCGCCCTTCAGCCAACTAGCCAACAATATTCCCCAAATCCCCCTCCCCCCGCCCCCTCCACTCCATTCACTCTGCCAAAGCCGCCCTCCCCGCCACGCTGATACGTCGGTGCCGCGGTTCGTCGAGGGGACGCACGGCGATCCTCTCTCTCCCATAGTACGCTCTCGTAGACTGTCGTCCTCTAGCCGCGCTGCCACCGCTGGCGACGTTCTTGTGGAGGCGCACAGTGGTCAGCTTCTCCCACGGTACGCGCATTCGACTGAGGCCCCGTGCATGTCGGTGTAGCGCTGAATGTTAGCTGATAGACGCTGTTAATCTCACTGTTTGCCGAAGTAGTTTACAGTCAATATGCTTTGCTTAAGAAGCTTCCTTGCCCTGTTCTGCACTCAATCTGCTTAGCTGAGATGGCATGCCAAGGCTGATTAGTTGCTAAAATATCCTGCCATATATTTATTGTGAAATAGATGCCATGGTCTAGTAGCCAATCTGTTAGGTGAAATAACTCTACACCGTTTTATACTCGATCTTTGTTGCTGCGATGGCCTTCGATAGTTTTATGGCTGTGTGCTCGGCCTCATTGACTACTGAAACAACCTACCATAATTTAGGACTCAAATCTGTTTGCTGAATTAGCTTTACATATATTTCGTTACTTAGATCTGCTCGTCCAAATATCTTGCCATAGCTTTAGACATCAACCTAGGTATTCTCTTCTGGACTTCACAAAAAAACATATATGTTTTTCCTGTAATATCTAGTAGAAGAACTAATTTGTATGTCTAACAGATGGACATGACTTGGATAACTTCTGCTCGAAGATTCTCCGCTGCATATGTCGAGGGGGTTGAAAACTTCATGAACTTTATCAGAGCTGAGTATGGTGGTCTGAAATCAGATGTGCTCTGCCCATGTAGCAGTTGTATAAATTCAGTTACAAGACCCCAGTCAACTATGCAAAATCATCTACACTTTTATGGGATGTCGGTCACATATACTAGGTGGGTTCATCATGGTGAAGCTGTGAACGTCAATGTTATTGACTACGTGGAAGCAGCAGATCACCATCTTGATCTGCCTGATGCTCAGTTGGAAGAGGAGGAGGAGGAGGTGGTGGCGGAGCCAGTGAGTTTGACCAACATTGAAACAATGCTACAAAATGCTCATGCATTCTGTGAACTTTCACCTGCAGAAGAAAAACAGTGGTCCCACATGTTGGAACAATGCAACATGGCTGTCACGCCAAGAAATAAGCTGTAGTATTCTCAGACTTTGGTCACCTTTCTTCAGGTGAAGACATCTGAGCGGATGACCAACAAATCATTCGACGCGATGTTGGCTGCTTTCCGCAAAGCTTTCCCAGATGCATCTGAGCTGCCACACACCTACAGTAAAATGAAGAATTTCCTTCATGTAGTTGGAATTGAATATGATATGATCCATGTTTGTAAGAATAATTGTGTTCTGCTCCGGAAGGATTATGCCAACTTAAGTAAATGCCCGAAATGCAAATCATCAAGATGGAAAGATGGTGATGCTGTGAAGAGGATTCCTCATAATGTTCTGAGACATTTTCCAATTACACCAAGATTGCAGAGGTTGTTTCATGATGCTGAAACAAGAGAGGATGTACTGTGGCATTCTAGGAACCAGGAGTACAGAGATCAGAATGTAATGAGCCATCCATCACATGGTAGTGAGTGGAAACGCTTCAATCAAAAGCACGAAAAGTTTGCTACTGACCCAAGAAACATTAGACTTGGCTTAGCTTTAGGTGGATTTAACCCATCACTACACCACGACACTCAAATCAGCGTCAGAAAATCTGTCGCCACAGGTTACCTAAGGCGACACATTTAGTGTCGGCAAGGAACTTTAGCGATGGAAGGGAGCTGTCGCCTATAGTCCTGCCGGGAAAGGTCATTGCCGACAGATAAATTTATGCCAACAGAAAGTATGCCAGCATTGGTGATATTTACACCGACAGACATTTCTACAGCGACAGACAACTTTATGCCGACAGTTTGTCTGTCACCACACTATGCCGACGGATTGTGTGATACCATAGATACGCCGACAGTATTTCTGATACTACATGTGCCGACAGATAGTGCATCACCCATTTCTATTCTGACGGTTTATCTGCCAATGTGTTATACCAACAGATAATCTGACATGCATCAATTCTACCGACACACTTGGTGTGAGGGTTATACATTTCAGCATAAATGCAAATGCAGCTATTAAGATAAAATTAAAATCATAATATTCAATTCATTTTCAGTATGCAATACAATTGCACTCTTCTATTCATCAGAAGATAACAGACAATCCATTCATTCAACATATATAAATGATTCCAAATGCACTCTTCCATTCATCACAAGATAGCAGCCAGTGCATTCATCCAACATATATAGAAGATTCACTAGTTTTCTTCACTCAAGTTAGCTACAGCCATTAAGGAAATACCCAAGTCGACATTCATGTCATGGCCTATTACAAAATATGATGAGCAAGTTCTCAAGAGATCAATTGTTCGATCATTTGACTACTACAAAATATTATGGAAGATACCCAGTCTTCGATCAAGCGGACATCAACTTCCATATGTACAAAATGCGTCGACCATGTTCCATGTTATGGACAAAAGCGATCAGCGGAACATCCTAGATCAACTTCAGTACTTGCTACTTTCTCCCATTTGTCCCTACAAAAGAACTTGTATCTTTGAGCAATCTTAGAAACTGAGAATAACAAAATGAAGTCAGGATGGAAGAGACGTGATTTTCTGGACCATAATACTGTACAAAATGCTATATATTTCAGTCCAAAAGAAATGATAAAAAATAGTATGCTGACTGCTGCTACAAGTTATGTACAACAACAGAGATTTTATATATTTTCAGTCTACAAGATATGATATTTTCAGTCCAAAATGTAGTTTCTCTAATTGGTTCTCTGTAGCTTTTTTTGAGAATTGGTCTATTGTACTAGCTGCTAGCCTGCTAGATGCTGCTCTCTCGAACCAATAAAAACTCCATAGAAGATCTTAACTCTCTCATGTTTTCCCCATTCTCCCTAGGACAGAATGAGGAACCAGAAATAAATAAAAAACAAAACAAGCATAGGAGATTGTACGAGGACACAAACAGGTCACAGGTACATGTACTATAAAGAAGACAACATCACAAGTAGATCAAATACTTTCAACAACAGAATTGCAAAAACGTGTGCACACTAGCAAGCACAGCCAGCACCACTCCTCGATGAATGAAAATCAAATACTTTCAACAATAGAATTGCAAAAACATGCTGATCCAGACTACTAGAGGTACTGGTAGTGGTATATAACTATATATACTATTTTCTCTCAGTTCTAAGTGTCAGATAGAGATGGTGACATTGACAGAAATAATACCTGAATTGTGCAATGACGACAACCGTGACTTGCTGCAAGGTTTGATCTACAAAAATAACAATTAGTTAGCATCATGTGATAGTTTACACTAGGCAGGAAAATGTATATAATAAATTTTTACCCTATTTGATGGCCATGCAATGGACATGTGGTGAGCATCACCCATTGTTTGCATCCCATCATATCCACGAGCAAGCTCGGCCTCTCTTTTCAATACAACATTCACAAGAACTTCGTAATATTGCAGCCCAAGAACTTCACCTCCCACTATGGTGTCTTGGTTGGTTGAGATAACCATTGCCTTTGCCACAGGATCAGATCTCACCAAATGATATAATATGACATCCCTACCAACCTAATTCATGCATCGTCTATTAGAAACATGAAGAATGGCAAACACAACACAACAAGATGTATGTAGTTAAGAGATGAGATGATTACAAGGTCTTCTTGATCGTGAGAGGCTTGAGAGGCCTGACGGGTGCTTGGAGTGGCCACATGGCTTCTAGATGGTAAATGTGTGGCTGCAACATTATGGCTAGATGGTATACACTTCTAGATGAACAAGCCTCCATCTTTCTGGACTGTGTCATGATGACCCTCATGTTCCTCTTCCTCATCGTCATCATCTGGTAAAATACGTGAGAACTATGGAGGGACACAAAAAGAAAACAAATTAGTGTACCTATGATTCATGTATCTTAACAAAATTTGATAATTAAGCACTCTACCATGGGTCGAGAGACAGAATTAGGAAGTGAAGGTGTGGGCGTTTCAACACTGTGACTTCCTTGTGAAAACATGGCATGCTGCATCTCATCGAAGCGTAGTTCATTGCTTGCATTCTCTCCTTTAGAGTTGAAACTTCTTGTTCAACATGTCGACGAAGATGTATTTGCATTTCAAGCTTTGTTGGCAATTTAGCTTTTGTTCCAGGCGCGCCCACACTCTGTGGAGTTGGCCCCGTACCCAACATAGGGACACGTCCTCTTGGTTCCTTCTCTCCAAAAGTATGTGCATAAAGATCGCCTTCTTCAATAGAATTTCCCTCCAATTCTGGGTGGAGTTTAGCTTCAGTTTGAAGTTTCTTCTACAAGAATAAAGCAAAATGAGACACCTCAAGTTATTTCCATGATGAAGCCACATGCACAATATTATTACAGAAAAGAGATGATGAATGGTACATGTGACTTACAGTTAGTGGCATTGCTAGTGGGGCGGGAAGTCCATTTTTCTTACTTGTATGTACTTCGACAAATATTTGGTCTCTTCCTGGATAGTACCCTAGTTTCTGAGCCTGCAACCAATTTGTTTCACTAGTAACTAAAACAACCAAAACCGATGTGATACATCACTTTCAGAAAGAAGTGCTTGAGCAGTTGAGTTTACCATATCATGACCAACACGAGCAAAACTCTTGCTGCCAGCTACATGTAGCAATTTCAAATTGGAACGATTTTGTTTGTTTCTAGCATTGCTAGCCTAAAAAGGATGCAAACAGTGAGTTAAGCTAGGATATAACATGAAGACATTAGTTCAATTCTAACCCAAAGTAAAACAGTTTGTGCCTTACCTCAGATTCTGGTTTTCTCCACTGATCGATAAGTTGTACCCAATCATCCTTTTGAATTCTTTCATCACATCTTTCCATAAGTTCCTCATCTGTCAATGTGGCATCAAACTTCTCCTTTAGGTATGACTTAAATTCTCTCCATTTCTTTGCAGCTGCGGTCATAAAGTAATCGAAAGCAACTTCATCCACCTCAGAAAATGACTGGACACACATGAAAAAGAAGCCATTTAGCGAAAGCTAGCTAGCAAAAACAAAGACTATAGGAAAAATATTTTGACAATCTGAACTACCTTTATGTCATCCCATAACTTTAACTTTAACTCGGGATCAACATATCTCCAATCCTTAATTAGCACCGACAATTGCTTCCTTACGAATGTCCCAATGAAATTAGCAAATGTTTTACCATTGCTACCAACAGGCTGACCAAACTCATTTAGTTCAACCTTTTGTTTTGGTTGGTCTCTATCATATATCTTCCTTAATTCGCTGGGACCCCTTCCTCTCTTCTTTTTTTGTTGTACAGTCACAACTGAAGCATTTGCTTTACAATGCAAAAGGAATGAGTGAGAATCTGAAGTCATAATTCTAAATACATTGTCACACTCAAAAAAGTTATAATGCAAATATAAAGACATAAATCTGAAGTGTAAATCTGCACTCATAACTCTGATGTGTGCAGGAAATGAACAAGTTTAGTGCAGAAAATGAACAAGTAAGACTGCAGCGAAAAATGAGAATGGAGCAGCACTAGAATACCTTGAATGTCATCTAAGCCATGTCCTATGGGCTCATTATTGGGATCTTCACCATCGTGATTTAACCTTGACTGGGAACGCAGATTACGCCCTCCATTTGCAACTTCACTTGTGCAGTTATTTGTCTAGGAAAAAAGCATAAATATGTGTGAAAGATGGTATACAATGCTCCATCCAATGCTTGTGAACAATGAGAAGTACATTGAATGTAAACAATGAGAAGTATAGTAAACAATGAGAAGTACACAACCTTTTCCCTTTTCCTGGATGGTTGTGATGAACCTTTCTCAGTGGAATTCTTGTTTCCTCCCAATGCTTCATTCCTTTTAAGTTCTATAATTGCTCTCACCTTTCTCTCATTTTCTGCAATATTTGCAGGCCTCATAGTTTCATCAAGCAGAGGGACCTCGTTTCCTCCTCTTGTTCCTACCATCCTTTTTCCTGCAAGTGACAAATGTTAGAACAAGATGCTTAACAGACAACATTGGATAAATATGCATAGCAAGCAAATTAAAACACAAGGCAACAAAAAAATGCAAATGCCCCTTACTTTCTAGATTTTTTAGCATACACAATTCTCCCATCTATGTCTGCTCTAGCACAATCAATACTTTGCAGATCATCATGGAAACATGAATAGATATGTGGATCAACCATTGGCATAGCGGTCTCTACATCCTCATCTTCAGCTTCATGCATGGCATATGAGCCCCTTGGATTGTAGTGGCTAACAGTAACCCATTCATCATCAATTGGGTCTTCAACATAGAAAACTTGAGTTGCTTGTGATGCTAAAACGAAAGGCTCATCCGATATATTTTCACCAGTATTGACCAAATGCTTGAAATTCAGAGAAGTTACCCCAAGGCGATCAACTTTTACCCACTTGTCTTTCCTAGGGTTGTCAACCCAATCACATTTGAAGAGAACTATTTTTCCTTTATTTTCATAGTTCAACTCAATAATTTCCTTTATGATGCCGTAAAATGTTTGGTTTCCTATTATCATATTATCAATGTTTCCTTTTTCATAGCGTGTAGTCTACGCAATTAGAGCTACACCACTATTTTGCATTGGCCTACCATCATCATAGGACTGCGTATGAAAATGTAACCCATTTCTAGTATAGCTACTAAACTGTTGTGCAACTTTGAATGGCTCCTGAGCTAAAATACTTATCTCCTCTGGCACTTTGTCACCAATTTCTTCCACCTGTGAATGTGGAATACAGTGTTTTGAAAATTGGATGAAACTCACTGCATAGATATACATAACAAGAAAATAGAGACATGTGACCACTTACATGCTTCTTAAACCACTCATGGAAGGACTCATGCTGGACACGACTAATTTGTTGATTATTTTTAAGACCAATTGAGGAAAGATATTCCTTATGCTTGTTGCAAAGTATTCATCACTTCGACAACAAGCATAAATAAAATGCAAATTGCAAAATAAAAAAATGGATAGCTTACTTCAAATAAGGTTCTATGTGGTCGTAGTTGAACAAGACATATCTATGAGCTTGAATCCAAGTCTTATTGTCCAATAACACAGAATGTTTGCCAACTAATCCTCGACTAATGTTGCTGAAGAAAGGTGTGGTACTACTAGTTTCCATACCCAAACCTTGATCATTTCTAGTTTGCCGAGTAAACTGAGTTTCACCTTTTATATACCGAGAACAATACGTAAGAGTCTCATCAAATAAATAGCTCTCGGCAATAGATCCCTCTAGATGACTTCTAGTATGAACAAAGCCCTTACACCGACACAAATACCTACAACGAGATGAACAAATCAAGTGACAATGTTTATTTGCAGAAGCCTACTATTGCTGCTACAAAAGTGGTCGTTGACTATTACCTTTCTATAGGAAACATGTTGCGAAAATGCACTGGACCAGCTATTTTTGCTTGGGCTGGAAGATGCACCATCAAGTGTACCATAATATCAAAAAAGGATGGGGGCAATATAGTCTCAAGAATTCTCAAGGTCTCGGCTATTTCAGCCTCTAATTTTTCCATATCACTAACAGAAATAACATGTGAGTAAATCTGCTTGAAAAAATTGCTAACACGAATCAGTGCTGCACTAACTTTTTTGGGCAATAGCCTTCTCACAGTAAGTGGTAGCAAATGTTGCATCAAGATGTGGTTGTCATGGCTCTTTAGCCCAATTATTTTCCTTTCCTTGACATGCACATTACCATGTATATCAGCTGCTAACCCGTAAGGGAACCTAGCTCCTTTAAATACTCCACAAAATAACCTCTGTTGGGCAACATTCATTTCATAAGGTGCTGGAGGTAAATAAAATTTATCTTGTACTTCAAGTTCAACTGGATGAAGGTCACTTCTAATGTTTAGAGCTTGAAGGTCCAAGCGAGAGTTCGGATTATCCTTAGATTTCCCATCAATGCATAACAGTGTTATGTTCTCACATACATTTTTTTTCTATGTGCATGACGTGTAAGTTGTGACGCAGTAACAAACTCTCCCAATATGGCAGCCTGAAAAAAATAGACTTCCTTTTCCAAACTATTAACGTCTCATCAACCTTGCGCTTCCGCTTGGTTTTCTTCTTCCCGGAAGGATCCTTCCCAAAAATGGTATGCATATCTTTCGTCTGAGCAACAATTTCTGATCCAGAGAGAGGAACTGGCGCTGGCCTATGCTCAACAATGCCATCAAAAGAATGGGTATTGGACCTAAAGGGGTGGTCTTCATGTAAGAACCTGCGATGCCCCATGTAGCATGTCTTGCTACCATTATTCAGCCTAAGAGAACATGTGTCAGAATGACATTCAGGACAAGCTCCTTCACCGGAGGTGGTACAACCAGCTGTATACCCTAGGCCCGGGAAATCATGAATGGTCCATAATATGGCAGCCTTCAAATTAAAGAACTCTTCTTTTGAAGCATCATATGTTCTAACACCGTGAATAAACATATCTACCATATCATCAACTAACGGCTCTAGATAAACATCCATATCACTACCAGGAGCATGTTTACCAGGAATCAACAATGTGAGAAAAAAATTAGCATGTTTACCAGGAATCACTAATTAACTAATTAACGCATGGATCGTGTCATGATATCCTAACCCAAACGACACGAGCCAATCGATTAGTCTAATCAGGGAATTCCTCTATTCAGGTGTTCTGCTTTCGAAGTGCTCCTACCACAACACTCCTAATAATGTTGTAGAAAGTGCTTCCAAAGTGTTTCTACCACGCATACAGACAATACAGAGAGGGTAAAATGTGGCCTGCACTTGCGCCGGTAAAAGGGGTGCTAACTAATGACAACCAAAGCTAATTGCAGGAACTAGGAACAGTTATTTTGATAACTGAAGTAAGAACAGTGAAGCTAGTGGGTCTGACTTGGAGTAAGAATTTCAAGTTAAACTATGATGGTATGACTATATGATTATGTTAATGCAAGAGAGAGAGATCTGCAACGGTGGATCCTTGTGTCTGACCTTGCTGCTTCTCCTTGACGATGGTAGGTGCTGCTGCTCCTGGGCGCAACGGAACACGTTGCTGCTCCTTGGCACGGCAGGCGGCGCTGCTGCTCCTTGGCAGATGTGGGGGACGGTGCTGCTGCTCCTCAGCGCGGCGGATGGAGCTGCAGCTCTTGGGCGGATGTGGGGGACGCCGCCGCAGCTCCTGGGCGGATGTGTGGGATGGCGCTGCTTCTCGTCGGCACGGCGGACGGTGCTGCAGCGGCGGACGGAGCTGCTCCTGGGCGGATCTGGGGTGGGGGATCAGAGAACGGCC
>NC_041384.1:452803739-452815099 GCF_002162155.2 Triticum dicoccoides
GGACGGGCGGATGTGGCACAAGGGGGGTGGGGGGTCAGCGGACGGGCGGGGTGGTCAGGGGATGGGCGGCGGCGTGCAGGTTGGGGACGGGCGGCGGCGTGCAGGTTGGGGAGGCGGCGGCGGCACTAGGTTTAGGTCGGGGCAGGCGGCGAACTGTGTGTCGAAGGGATAGGTTTAGGTCGAGGTAGCGAGAGAAGATTGGGGATCGAGGAGATATTTGGTTATGTTTTTTTTCGTTCTCTTTTTTTCTCCTGTAGTCTGGCTCGGATGTTTCACATGGCGCGCGCATGGCTCACTTTTTGTGCCATATTTTTTGTGCGGGCCGAAGCAAACAACGCTGACACTTTGTGTGTCCCCATGAATCGGCGACACACAAAGTATCACTAAAGTCCATATATTCCGACAGAAAATGCATCGGTGATCTGGTGGTGATTTGGCAATAGATAGTGTGTCATGAGGCTAGATAACAACAACATACTATGTGTCGGCATAGTTTGTGATAGAAAAAGTGTCGCCGATGCTCACTTCTACCAACAGACGCATGTCGTCTTTGCAGTGTCGTGGTGTAGTGCATTTGGCCACCAGAGCACCACATATAGCATGTGGCTAGTGCTTGTTATCCCTTACAACATGCCTCCAAATGTCTGCACCAAAGAATCAAACTACAAGATGGCCTTGCTCATCCCAGGTCCAAAAAGTCCTGGAAAGGATTTTGATTTGTTCATGGAGCCTCTTGTGGAGGAACTTCAACAGCTATGGAGGGGTGTTATCACTCGAGACCTATATAGCAACCCACCAGCTGATTTCTTTCTACGTGCTGTTATAATTTGGTGCATCCATGATTATCCGGCTTTGGGCACTATGTCAGGGCAAACAACACATGGTTACAATGCATGTGTTCGCTGTGACAGGAATCCGCTGTCATACACAATACTTAGCAAGATCTGTTACATTGGACACTGTCGTTTCCTTGCCAAGGACAAGCCGCATCCTAGAAAATACCGAAGACATGTGTTCAATGCAAAGCATGAAAACCGTGATGCGCCAAAGAGGCTCACCGCCGATGAGTTGCAACTGGAATTAGAGAAGGTCAGGCATATTACACCAGGAAACCATCCTGATAATGGTAGCAGGAAAAGGAAGCGTGGCAGGGGAGAAGAGAGATTATCGTTTACCCGCAGGTCCACTTTGTGGGACTTGGAGTATTGGAAAGATTTGGATCTGCGGCATAATCTTGATGTGATGCACATCAAGAAAAATATATGTGACAACATTATCGACACACTTCTTAATATTGAAGGCAAGACGAAAGATACCTTAAAATCTAGGATTGATTTGACACACCTGGGTATCAGACATGATTTGCAGGTGCAAGATGAAGGTAAACCACAGGATATGGCACCAGCTGTGTACGTCTTGGACAAGGTAAAAAGAAAAGAATTCTACGAGGTCCTGTCACGTGTGAGATTCCCACATGGATTTGCTTCCAACCCTGAAAGGAGAGTTAGTGCAGATGGAAACAAGGTACAAGGGTTGAAAACTCATAACTGCCACATCCTACTTCAAAGGGTTTTACTTGTTATCCTTAGAGGATTGGGCCGCCCTAACTTATACAGAGCAGTTCCAGAGTTGGGACAATTCTTCAGGGAACTCTGCAGTAGAAATATCAGGATAGATGCTTTAGAGCGTCTTAGAGACAAGATACCAACTACCCTATGCGACCTTGAGAAGATATATCCTCCAGCCTTCTTTGATGTGATGGTGCATTTGGCTGTTCATCTACCTGATGAGGTACTACTTAGGGGTCTAGTACAGTATGGCTGGATGTACCCTATTGAAAGGCGGCTAGGCACTTACAAGGGCTATGTTAGGAATAGAGCTAGACCCGAGGGTTCCATTGCAGAGGTCTGCATTGCTACAGAAGCATTGACATTCTGCTCAAAATACATTGAAACAGCTGATCAGCACTACAAAAAAAATACACTTCCATGATGATACGTGTTTGTCACAGTAGGTCACTTTTTTTTCATGCATGTACATCCATGACAAATTTATGACAGAATCAAGATAGTCATACCTATGCTGCCATAGAACTGTTCCATGACATTACCAAAATTATCATCACGGAAGTGTCCACTTCCATGACAATAAATCGCGCGTCACAGAAGTGCTTTTGTCAAGGGTGACCGACACGTGGCATCCACCGTAATGGAACGCCATTAAGCTATCAGGTCGGGTTTTGGATCCGATAACCCGTTAACATCCCCGACCAATGGGGATTTTCCACATGTAAAATCATCATTGGCTAGAGGAAACACGTGTCGGCTCATCGTTGGGACAGATGTCATCCACTCACTGGACAGAAGGCACCTATGATACGTCGACACGTGGCACGACCCAACAGTGGACCATTCCTGTGAAAAGGCCGTCCCATTTGACTTGGTCAAAAGCTGGTGGGCCGGCCCATGGAAAGCCTGTTAATGGCATGTTTGCATATAGCCCATTTACAACCCGCTAACCCAAGGCCTGTTACGCCCTATCCGAATTAGGCCCAGTAGCATCATCTGGGCCGTCCAATATGATTCCAGCCCGTTTTCACTTCTGGCCCATGTATAGCCCATGACGTCTTTCGGCCCATATGAGGCCCTTTGTAACTCTTGGCCCATAAGCGGCCCGTGCTGAAACTGGCCCATAATGAACAGTGTATTACTTTACACCCATTAACAGCCCATGGTGAAACTGGCCCGTAATGAACAGTGTATCACTTTATACCCATTAATGGCCCGTTATTCCGCTGGGCCGGATCAACAAGAGCCTCAAGTATGGAGTGGTAGACATCAGGAGACGTGGGGACCGGATTATCCTGGTCAAGCTGGTAGCTGAGGACTTGGTTCTCAATGTTATCAGCGCATATGCCCCGCAAGTAGGCCACAATGAGAACACCAAGAGGGAGTTTTGGGAAGGCTTGGAAGACATGGTTAGGAGTGTACCGATTGGTGAGAAGCTCTTCATAGGAGGAGACCTCAATGGCCACGTGGGTACATCTAACACAGGTTTTGAAGGGGCGCATGGGGGCTTTGGCTATGGCATCAGGAATCAAGAAGGAGAAGATGTCTAAGCTTTGCTCTAGCCTACAACATGATTGTAGCTAACACCCTCTTTAGAAAGAGAGAATCACATCTGGTGACTTTTAGTAGTGGCCAACACTCTAGCCAGATTGATTTCATCCTCTCGAGAAGAGAAGATAGGCGTGCGTGCCTAGACTGTAAGGTGATACCTGGGGAGAGTGTTGTACCCCAGCATAAGCTGGTGGTTGTTGACTTCCGCTTTCGGATTCGTGTCTAGCGGGATAAGCGTGCCAAGGTCGCTAGAACGAAGTGGTGGAAGGTCAAGGGGGAGGTAGCTCAGGTGTTCAAGGAGAGGGTATTTAAGGAGGGCCCTTGGGAGGAAGGAGGGGATGCGGACAATGTGTGGATGAAGATGGCGACTTGCATTCGTAAGGTGGCCTCAGAGGAGTTTGGAGTGTCCAGGGGAAGGAGAAGCGAAGATAAGGATACCTGGTGGTGGAATGATGATGTCTAGGAGGCGCTTAAAGAGAAGAAAGATTGCTTCAGACGCCTATACCTGGATAGGAGTGCAGACAACATAGAGAAGTACAAGATGGCGAAGAAGGCCGCAAAGCGAGCTGTTGGTGAAGCAAGGGGTCGGGCATATGAGGACCTCTACCAACGGTTAGGCACGAAGGAAGGTGAAAGGGACATCTATAAGATGGCTAAGATCCGGGAGAGGAAGACGAGGGATATTGGCCAAGTCAAATGCATCAAGGACGGAGCAGGCCAACTCTTGGTGAAGGACGAAGAGATTAAGCATAGATGGCGGGAGTACTTCGACAAGCTGTTCAATGGGGAGAATGAGAGTTCTACCATTGAACTGAATGACTCCTTTGATGAGACCAGCATGCGTTTTGTGCGGCGCATCCAGGAGTCTGAGGTGAAGGAGGCTTTAAAAAGGATGAAAGGAGGCAAGGCGATGGGCCCTGATTGTATCCCCATTAAGGTGTGGAAAGGTCTCGGGGACATAGCGATAGTATGGCTAACCAAGCTTTTCAACCTCATTTTTCGGGCAAACAAGATGCCAGAAGAATGGAGACGGAGTATATTAGTACCAATCTTCAAGAACAAGGGAGATGTTCAGAGTTGTACTAATTACCGTGGAATTAAGCTGATGAGCCATACAATGAAGCTATGGAAGAGAGTCATTGAGCACCGCTTAAGAAGAATGACAAGCGTGACCAAAAATCAGTTTGGTTTCATGCCTGGGAGGTCGACCATGGAAGCCATTTTCTTGGTACGACAACTTATGGAGAGATATAGGGAGCATAAGAAGGACTTGCATATGGTGTTCATTGACTTGGAGAAGGCCTATGATAAGATACCGCGGAATGTCATGTGGTGGGCCTTGGAGAAACACAAAGTCCCAGCAAAGTACATTACCCTCATCAAGGGCATGTACAATAATGTTGTGACAAGTGTTCGAACAAGTGATGTCGACACCGATGACTTCCCGATTAAGATAGGACTGCATCAGGGGTCAGCTTTGAGCCCTTATCTTTTTGCATTGGTGATGGATGAGGTCACAAGGGGTATACAAGGAGATATCCCATGGTGTGTGCTCTTTGCGGATGATGTGGTGCTAGTTGACGATAGTCGGACAGGGGTAAATAGGAAGTTAGAGTTATGGAGACAAACCTTGGAATCGAAAGGGTTTAGGCTTAGTAGAACTAAAACCGAGTACATGATGTGCGGTTTCAGTACTACTAGCTGTGAGGAGGAGGAGGTTAGCCTTGATGGTCAGGTGGTACCTCGGAAGGACACCTTTCGGTATTTGGGGTCAATGTTGCAGGAGGATGGGGGTATTGATGAAGATGTGAACCATCGAATCAAAGCCGGATGGATGAAGTGGCGCCAAGCTTCTGGCATTCTCTGTGACAAGAGAGTGCCACAAAAGCTAAAAGGCAAGTTCTACAGGACGGCAGTTCGACCCGCAATGTTGTATGGCGCGGAGTGTTGGCCGACTAAAAGGCAACATGTTCAACAGTTAGGTGTGGCGGAGATGCGTATGTTGAGATGGATGTGTGTCCACACGAGGAAGGATCGAGTCCGGAATGATGATATACGAGATAGAGTTGGGGTAGCACCAATTGAGGAGAAGCTTGTCCAACATCGTTTGAGATGGTTTGGGCATATTCAGCGCAGGCCTCCAGAAGCTCCAGTGCATAGCGGACGGCTAAAGCGTGCGGAGAATGTCAAGAGAGGGCGGGGTCGACCGATTTTGACATGGGAGGAGTCCGTTAAGAGAGACCTGGAGGATTGGAGTATCGACAAAGAGCTAGCTATAGACAGGGGTGCGTGGAAGCTTGCTATCCATGTGCCAGAGCCATGAGTTGGTTGCGAGATCTTATGGGTTTCACCTCTAGCCTACCCCAACTTGCTTGGGACTAAAGGCTTTGTTGTTGTTGTTGTATTCCGCTGGGCCGTTTCCAGCCCAAGTTAACTTTCAGCCTTCTGAGGGCCCATTTATTCTTGGGCTCATTTGCAGCATTCAGTTACTTACGGCTCGTTACTGTCATTTTCTGTTTGTGGGCCAAATTCAGCCTGTCGTTACAGTCGGCCCGTTTGTGGACCGTTAGTCTGTTGGGCCATTTTCATAGCATCACCAAATACGGCCTATCAACGGCCCGTTATGGTCAGCCCATAAAACGTACGATTTCCATTAAGGGCCCGTCTACGGCCCATTAAAGGCTCGTACAAGACCCATAAATGAGCCGGCGGCCCATGGATCCTACGAGACGTACAAGGCCCATGGTTCCTACGAGACGTAGAAGGCCCATGGATCCTATGAGACGTAGAAGGCCCATGGATCCTACAAGACGTAGAAGGCCCATGGATCTAACGGCCCGTGAAGGGCCATGGTCGGGCGAATAGGCCCCCGTTTGAACGATATAGCATATTCAAAGAATTATCCTACTCAATACTATCACCTCTAAAAAGCCTACACTATTACAACAAAGAGATCAAGGCATAGAAAGGTAGAATAATCCTACACTATACAATAAAGAAATTACAGCCGATTATACCCACTGGGCATTATGGTTCGGCACAGGTGATAATAAAGCATACACAAACATCAAATTACATACACTAGGCAAATACAGCTCATACATCATGGACGCGCATCAACTTAACTCCATTTGAACTATAATCTCTTCAGAAAATAGGATTGGCCGGATTCAGATAGCACAAATTTCAGTCTGCAAAATCTCCAATTCCTTCATGGTTACCTCAGTGTCTTGTTTCATTTTTTGACTCCTGCATCTAATACCTGCATGTCCAGTCTCAAATTGTTGATTATACGTTGACAATCATGTACACGTTATCTTGCCACCTCTAGTTGATGCTCGAGAACATCAGCACATTCCAATTCCAATCCATAATCATTCGGTAACGGTCATGCCGCACTGCTCGCAGATCTTTGTGTTGATGTCATTTCATCCTAAAATGTTTCTGTAAGTACACATGACTAGGGCAAAAATATAATTACAACAATGAAGCGAACAAGACACTATTTTGTACTACATGACAAAACAGGACTAACAATAATGTTACACATCACTTTAAAAAAATGTTACACATCATGAAGCATAAGCAGGTGATATTTGAAAAATTATAAAAAAGATAGTCTGTGCAGCCTGCATACAGAAATCCCTCTTAGCTCACCAGAGGAGCATGATGTTGGGGCCCAATCAAAAACACAGACAAGTTACAAATTTAGACAACACGTTGCGTATAAGTAAGCAAGCAGTTGGCCATTCTGTGCCTCAATTAAAGTCATAGGGAGCATAATGAACAGCAGAGGGTTTCATACAAACATACTACAGCAGGAAAAACTATGCAATCATTAGCGTAGTATAAACTAGATTGTGAGCCTCATGCAATAATAGTTGGTTAATAGACTTCAAAGCTTCAGGCACACTTCGGTAGAGTAATTAAATGGTAAGGCCTTTAATTATGTCAACTAATAGTGATACAAGTACCGAACATCAGGCATGATTATTTGGGCATCTCATTAACTGAGGACAAATAAAGCAATTGAAAAGAGAAAATTAACTATGCCTAAAACAAACAAGGAATTGAACTGTTGAGTTGCATACAGTGACTTACCTTAGCAGGTTGAAGAGGCTCAGCGCAGCTCCTACTTCTCTTGCAAGGCTCCTTCCTAACATCTCGTACTTGGAAATCCTCAATCTTATCTTCATTGCACCCCCTCTGCAAGGTGACACAAACTAGTTACTCGTCTCTTGGAAGATAAATATGCATACTTTCTAGTCTGTGAACACAAAAGGATGAGATTATAACAAAACAACACCACATAATTATGTCAACTAGTTACTCGTCTCCTTGGAAGATAAATATGCATACTTTCCTAACATACTTGCCTACTGTAGTGTACAACCAAACCTTTATGTCACCTATGAGTTAGACAAGGCCCCACTACAGCAGCCCTTACTGTTTAAATCGTTGAGAAGCTCTGTTAGAGTGTTAGGTCAAGAACAGCAAGTAATCAAAGCAAACAGTCCTAGTATGGCTGGCTGATGCAAACAAGCAATTGAACAGATGTGTGAGAAAATCTTACATATCAAGAAAAGAAGCAAAGAAGGAGGCTTAAAGACCATCACCTGACTGACTAGATTTAAGGGGCATTTAAACATCATGTGCAATGTATGAACTAACATAAACATTGCATATTCCAGATTCTACAATGGGATGCACATGTATTAGGTTATGCCATGTATGATGATGCCTAAATGTACAGATAGCAGGCAGGAGTGATTCATCATTGCACGCACAATTGGATTGCTGGTTAAGGGCGAGTTCGATTCCGCTTTTTCAGGGCATATTGTCAAAATAAGCCATAAAAGATGTAAAGAAGTCATTTTTGAGTTATGGGCTTGGGCTTAACTAATTTCGCTTTGGAGGGGGGTGTTTCGGGTAGAACCTCAGTAAAAATTGAGGGGAAGGGGAATAGTGAAATGACTCTGTTGTCTGCCTATATTACACTCAAAATGCAACTACTGACGCCCGTGTCACACCTGACCCTCAAGTAAAAACAAACACGCAAGCATTCATTGCCCTGCTCGCTTGCATCTCCTCTCCCCTTTCCCTCTACCTTGATCCCCTGCCTGTAGCACTAGGGTTCCTCCAGCGAGCCGTCACCACTGGTGCACTACATCTTGTACTTTTTCATTGTGTAACCCTATCTGCAAGTTGACACGGCTAATTTCAGACATCTCTACATGATACTACATTGCATATCCCTTGCGCATATTTAAACCACCAATTAACGATTGTGTGCGTACCATAAACTAGCCATGAATCTATATGTTGGACTAGCAGGCACTCTAAGGGAGCCTAATGTAGTGCACTGGAATTCCTACATGCCACCTACGATTTTGTGTAATGTACTGCCCCTGTTCCTAAATATATGTCTTTGTAGAGATTCCAGTATGGGCCACATACAGATGTATATAGATGCATTTTTGAGTGTAGATTCACTCATTTTGCTCCGTATGTAGCCTATAGTGGAATCTCTAGAAAGACTTATATTTAGGAACGGAGGTACGAGGTAGTATCATGTATGACATCTACATATCTAATTTAGCAGCCAGTAGTAGAAATCATTGTCTGCACAAAGGGATTACTGGTCGAAAATCCTAGCAAAGCACGCTGGCAGGCACAGAACAATACAAGAGAGAGAGACGCGCCTACAAGATCATAGCAATGCCTCAGTCCAGGATCTTGGTTGGCCAAGTTGTTAGATCCAGAAGAAACATCGTCCTTATAGTTTTTGCCAGCTGCATAATAGGTAATAGCGACCGGTTAGTATATTTGAAGTACATCGGGTAGGTAATGCTGGACGGGTTTAAAGGTGACAAGTACCTAGGCCATGGCGGGTGCTTGGCATCTCTCCAGACTGTGGGAATCAGGTTAGAAACGTCGAGGGTGATGACGCTGTGCTGGCTGTCAGGGTCCAGTAAGGAGATCTAGAACCGTCGAGTAGGGTGTTTGTGGAGCGGCTCCGGTAGGGTGGACTACGGTGTGGGCGAAGCGGATCTATGGCCGTGGACGAGGGCGTAGGTGAAGCTGCTCTGGTGGTTTGTTTAAGGATGGTGTCAACATGCGGATCTGCGGTCATGGACGAGGCATCAGAAGCTGCTCCGGTGGTTGGGTTAAGGGTGGTGTCGACGATGCGGATGTGCGGCCGTGGATGGGGCGTCAGAAGCTGCTCTGGTAGGTTGGATGAGGGTGCGAGGAAGCGGATCTGAGGCCGTGGATTTATGAGTTGGCAAAGCGGCCCCGGTAGGGTTGAGAATGGTATAGGCGAAGCTACTCCGGTAGGGTTGAGGAAGGTGTCGGTGAAGCGGCTCCGGTAGGGTTGAGGAAGGTGTCAGCGAAGAGGATCAGAGGTCGTCAATGGGGGCATCGGTGGGGTGGCTCCGGGGGGTGTGGACGAAGCATCTCCGGTTGGGAGTACGAATGAGCCACTGCAGATGCGCGGCGGTTGACGAGAGTACCGGCGAAGCAGATCCGACGCCATGGACAAGGCCGACACTGAATGGCCTGTGGTACAGTGGTGGATGAGCAGTCTACTTGTTTCTAGGGGAGGTGGGAGGGGTAGATGCAGCCGCAGAAGCAGATCCGACGAGGTGGACGCCGCTGGCAGTGAATGGGCTATGGTACGCCGATGGATGAGTAGTCTAGGGTTTCGAGAGGGAAGGGGAGAAAGGGCGATGAAGTACGGACGGCGTGATGTAAGATGCTCTGGTGTTGTGGAGTTAGTCGTTTTTGCGGGAGGGGAGAGGAAATGGGGGTGCTGTGTAGTGGGGGAACCGGAAGTTACCAAAGCAGTCCCGACCTACCCGACCTATCATGTAGATGAGGGCGGTATTGTAACTATTGGTCTCCGTGCACCAAGGACAAAAGGGGGATTTCGCATTCTAAAGACTAAGGTGGCGGAAATTTTAGAAGGAGGCGGGAGATTTTGCCGCCCGCGGGATCGTTCGTATCCAGTTTCAACTAATTTTGGACCGTGCTAGCGGGAAGGTCATGCAAGATTGTGTACACGGGGCACGCGTCAGCAGTTAATAACTGGTCTGAAGTCCACCCCAGAAAAAAGACAATAACTCGGGATGATGCACCGATAACTTGGACGTTCACACGGGCGCGACCAATCGTACGAGTGTAGTGGCGCGTTCACAAAAAAGGGATCAAATGCTCAGCCTATGTATTTCTCTTGTAAATAGATAATTTAGTGCCATTGGTTATTTACTTTAAACATAATGCATTCACGTGTTAGTGTAGAGGCGCACAAAGAGAAATGGATATTGTAGTCAGCTACTTAAAAGTGTTACCTCATATGATTACATAGCCTCCATTAAATAAATTGCGTACCTGTTGAATTCATATTTGAATATTACATATATTACTTCAAAATAGAAACTTAAATCATCCAAGACTAATGAATTTGAATGCAAGAGTAACAATGGTGCATGTTCATGATAGCTACATTGGTTGTTTGAAGAAACATCACTATAACTTTGGCATGCACAACTAAAAAGGCTTATTTAAATAGAAAAAAATGTGATATGTGAGTGTCCAATCTTTATAGCGTTGAATCGATATTGTAACTTTGGCCACGATACGAAGTAGATATTGACTTATGTTCAAGCGATGCATGTCCACGATCGCTAGATAGTGATACGTGAATGAATTGTGCAATATCTCTCACACACATACATATCTCATTTCCCTGTGGGCATCGGAATCACACACGCGCACTTCGTGTATTTCTCTCCCTCCGTCAGGGTTAAATTGTCTTTCTACCCAGTCCTACAAGTCTCTCACACAGAAACACACACGCTCTCTATGTCTAACACGCCCACCCCTTTAATTCCGCCCACCCATAGCCACTAATGTCTCTCACACATATGTTATCTACCTATCCCTTAATATAGCTAGATATGTGTCACACAAACTCCTTCTCCCTACTAGCAAGATGCCCATGCATTGCACGGAACATCAAGATGCATTTGTATGAGAAGTTTATCTTCTGGGAGAAAAGGATGAACGAGGGAATGCCTTATTTGCAAATGCGAAGAGGGGTGTGGGTATCTTTTTGCAAAATTGCCATAGTTTCCTTCCTATCCGTCGGATATAAATTCGATGGCCTATATTGCTGGATGGCAGGAACACCATCATCACCAACTCTGTTTTTTATAAGAGTAGAGATATGTGAGTGTCACT
>NC_041384.1:452815304-452818736 GCF_002162155.2 Triticum dicoccoides
CACACTACCCGGCACCGAAGGAGTAGGGTGGCACATCGATCTTGATAATAATGTATCTACTCCTCTTTCAAACACACACACACACACACACTCGTTAGTTGTGCCTCTGTGCCTACCGCGCACACTCTCGATACGTCTTTCTCTCCCTCCCCCCAACAATGACAGCAGAAGGGTGACAACTCGATCTAATCATAATTTGTCAATTGGTTTCTCTCACAAACATTGTGTCTTAGTGCCTCGCTCGGTAGCCCCCTCGATATGTAGACTTCTCGCGCGCGCACAGCTGTAGTGACGATGACGCTGAACCCAGTGTGCCTTGTTTTTACCGGCCTCATGTGATAGTTTTCACCCTGTTTTTTGTTAATTAACAAGGAAACCTTTTCTTTGTTACTACTAGTGAATCTGAAATCATTCGGGGCAGACAAAAAATATATCACTTCAACCCAATTATCGCAGCAACTATTTTAAAAGAAATAAGCTAACTGCCCGTGCGTTGCACGGAACATCAAGATGCATTTGTACGAGTAGTTTATCTTGTGAGAGAAAAGGTTGAACGAGGGAAGGCCTTATTTGCGAACGTGGAGATACGTGTGGGTATATTTTTGCAAAATTGCCATAGTTTCTTTCCTATCCGTTAGATATAAATCCGACGGCCTATATTGCAGGATGGCACGCACACCATCATCACCAACTCTGTTTTCTACTCCCTCCGTCCGAAAATACTTGTCATCAAAATGGATAAAAAGATATGTATCTAAAACTAAAATAAGTCTAGATACATTTCGTTTTATCCATTTTGATGACAAGTATTTCCGGACGGAGGGAGTATTTGTCTTTTTAGAGATTTCAACAAGTAGTCCATAATTTTGATGTTACCCTCTATTCTTGGCGGTGCAGTGCCATCTGGATACCTCATAAATAAATAAAGTACTACATGATACTAATATATGATACATGGCGCAGGAGTACTAAGTATTATTAATACAGTTTTGCTAGAACTCATCTAGATGAGATATAATTTGGTCTCATTCATCTTTTATAGCCATTGGATGTGATGCTATATAAGATGCGTGTGTGCTGACGTGGGTTGTATTTGTTCTTGTGCAACAAACTGACCACTGCATGTCATGTTTGATAGTCTCAAGTCATTAAAAGCATACAAGCCCCACATCTCTTCTTGGTTGATTCCTCTATTTATGTCAAAAAATAAGAAACAATGTGAGAGTTAATGCACCATGCCTATGTGTTTACTATTTGGTTTTTGTAAGATGACTTAATACTCACCTAGACGGAGGGAGTATTCGATTTGATAGCGGGCGACGCAGTTCCTGATATGGCTTTAATGCAGACGAGGGAGGGAGTAGAGGTTCTGATATGTTGAACGACCAATGCATCCTCCTCCAATTAATTCATGAGGGAAGTAATGGGAGGAGGTCCGGGAAAAGAGGTTGCATGATGTGAATGCAACACAGTTTGCCCTCATTGCCCTCATATAAAGGCGCCCCTCCATTCCAATGCATCTACCACATCGTACGCACCTAAGCATTTGCCTAAGCACCTACACTAAGAGCAAAAGAGCTCACTCCAGACCCATGGCGGCGATGCTCGTGAGCGGCCAGCGGCTGCGCCAGATGGTCCACGACGCCGGCCTGCGGCATGGAGCCGAGGATTGTCTCCAGATGGTGTTGGAGACCGGCTGGTGGATGGCCGCCTTCGACACCAACTACGACTCTCAGTTGGACCAGATGATTGTTTCCACCAGCAACAAGTTCACCGTCCTCAAGAAGCTCGTGGATGACATCGCCGTACTCCTCCAGCCCGCGTGCCCGGGCTCCTCATTGCCTGCCACCCTAATCGACCTACATGGCCGGAACCTCTTTCAAGCACTGGTGGCCCCGCGACTGCCCGCCGACGCCACGAAGAATGTCCACCTGGAGGTCGGGCTCGCCGCGAGGCACCTCGCCCTGCAAGAATTCGTCGACCTACACATCCACATGTACGAGGAAATCGTGTACATAGGTATCTACAAGGCTAGTGAGGACGCTACGACATTGGCCTTCCTCAACCAGGTGGAAGCCTTGGATGCCTTTGCTGAGAAGCACCTCGACCTTGCCACAAAAGCCGCCGCTTCTTAGCCGCCGGTCGGTGGCTCGGCGCACTAAGTTGAGGAGGAGGAGGTCGTATGTTCGTGGATCCATCTTTCTTCTTGCCTTCTGTAACCACCACTGCGATCACATCATCGTGGCCTTAATTCTTATTGTGCTGTTGCATTCTCGTTCCAGTCAATACCGACATGTGCGATCCCTTTGCTTAATTATATGCATCACTGTAACTAGTACTCCATCCGTCAATTTATAAGTTATGCTTACCTTTTCCATCAACTTCGTGCAACGCACGGGCATCTTGCTAGAAACACTAGAATATGTCTATACAATCTGTATATGATAGTCCATTTAAAATATCAAAAAAGACAAAAATTAAGTACGGAGGGAGTAATATATTAGGAGTATATCAAAACAATAGTGATTTCTTTCAAGTTTGTGAACAAATACTACTATTCTACTACTTTGGATCCATCGCAACGCACGGGCACATTGCTGGTAAAAGGAAAAGGCCTGCCGCGTTCGCGTCGCACCCCCACACGCCCGCGAATCGGGAGTACAACACGGCCCGTCCGACACGACACATAGCTTAGGGAAGGAATGTTGCCTAGCATTTTCACTTTCATGTGGGACCGTTGTTGAGCAAAACGACACCCCGCCCACCGCCGGGTTGGAAAACAGAAACGAGGGGAAGATCTAGCTGTAGCACGAAAGCCAAGAAATTTGGTGTCAGACGGGGCTCGTTGATAGATGATAGAGTAGGAGCATTCCGTACTAGTACTACTCCTACTAGTACCAAGTTTGTACTCCTAATACTATATTACTAGTACTACCACTATACAACTAGTAGGTACGTGCACGGCACAACATCATAGGAACGAAAAACGGGAAGATCTTGTTTTGGGTGATTTATCTTTTTTTCAATCAACATAGTATGAATAATATGATGTGGGGGGCACCCATGAAGCTTATGTGGCTTGGTTGCATGGCTACGGAAGGTTAGAGAAAAATAAATAGATAATGTGTTTAGAGTGCACTCCACTAAATAGATATATATATATATATATATATATATATATATATATATATATATATATATATATATATATATATATATATACTTTGGATCCATTGCAACGGACCGGCACAACTATATCTATACCCCCTATATAGTGTGTGAAAAACTTTGAAAGTTGGTCGTTGGATGAAGCCAATCCGACGGTACAAAGATGGCAAATCCGAGCACTACTGGCCATTGGATATCATCCACCAGATTCTGCCACATGTATAATCTAGAAGACTCCATGGTTGAACTTAATTCATGACTAAG
>NC_041384.1:452818841-452828609 GCF_002162155.2 Triticum dicoccoides
GCACATCTATATCTATACCCCCTATATAGTGTGTGAAAAACTTTGAAAGTTGGTCGTTGGATGAAGCCAATCCGACGGTACAAAGATGGCAAATCCGAGCACTACTGGCCATTGGATATCATCCACCAGATTCTGCCACATGTATAATCTAGAAGACTCCATGGTTGAACTTAATTCATGACTAAGGGCCTCTTTGATTCATAGGATTGCAGAAACACATGAATAGGAAAAAAAGTAGGATTGGAATGGCATGTTCATTGGATCCCTATAGGATTTGAGTTTGTTTGATTGTGTCACATGAAAAACAAATGATTTCTTTCAAGAGGTTGGAGTGCATGTTAGAATTCCTGTGAAACGTAGTACAAATGAATCCTTAGGAAAATATTCTACATGATTCAATCCTATGAATCAAACGACCAACGTAGGAAAAATTCCTAAGGATTCTAATCCTTCAAAGATCCTATGAAAATCCTTTGAATCAAACAGACCCTAACTTTGCCACAACTAAGCTTAGGCAAAGTTATTAGTTCTTCAAAATGAGAGAAACAAGTTGGCAAGCCTAAGGGAATCTTGCCACATTTTTTGTGTGTATGTCATGTGAGGCCTTAGTGTGGCTTGCCTAAGGTGTGGCTTGAATCAAATACTCGCCTAAGTTAATCAAACTTGCCCAACCTTACATTCCACCAGATTTTGCCACATGTTAGAATCCAGAAAGCTCCATATGTAGAAGCATAATGCACAAACCACCAGAATCTCATGCGTGCAATGCACATGTACCTTACTAGTACTAGTTGGTAGTAGTAAGAAACAAATTCCAGTTTTGGCACGAGCTCGTACTACGGGAGCACCACAAGGCCTGCCGTAGGAGTTACATTTCCCTCTCAGGGCCCACGGGACCGAACTTCAGTGGCTTAGTGGTAGAAACAAGGAACGTGATGGTCGACATGGTTCAACTTCCATGGACAAGCTGACATGTCTGCTGACACATGTATATCAAAACTAGAGTGTTTATATTTCAAGCACGTGAACAAGTATTATTCTACTACTTTGGATCCATTGCAATGCACGGGCCAGGACATTGGTAGTAGTAGTGTCCATCTCTATCTCTAGAGGCCTTCCCTCGTTCATCCTTTTCTCTCACAAGATAAACTACTCATACAAATGCATCTTGATGTTCCGTGGAACGCACGAGGATGTTTCCTTGGGGGTCTCTCCAGCGCGGTGTGGCCGTAGTTGCAAGTTGACGCCCCTTGAGATGCCGACGTTGAGGGGCACTCGGATTTCCTCCGATGAGCAGGTAAGATGAGTTTGATCACGTAGTAAATGCATTCTAAAGACTACTTCCATGTCCATTTCCAAATTCTCCCCCTGCCCACTGTTTCACAGGTTAGGCTCGGTGCGAGTGGAGATTGGCTTGCATATGTATGGGAGGGTACCAACATTAATTTGCACAACATTTACAACGGTGAAACCGTTCCTGTAGAACCTTTGTACAACATTGGGATCAGCCATGCAACGGGCCACCGTATGAATTGCTACGATGGAACCATGGTGAGATTCAATAAGATAGCACGAACCTTGCACATGCCAGTCAAAGGCGGACCATGCTGTCTGCGGCCGATTTGTTGCCGTACGAGTAGGAAGATGTCGTGCTCCTTTCTAACCGCATATTCGCGGTGACAAACCAGGGGACTTATTTTGTCTGGGACACATCCTATGATATACTCCCTCTCTCCCAGTTTATTTGTTTTGAATCTTTTCGTTTTATAAATTTCAAATTCAAATTTAGAGCTCCCCATCATATGTTGAGATTACAATGTCCATTAAATCGTTGCGTGCATGTATAGTAAAGAAACAAATCTCGAGTTTGGCACGAGTTTGTGCTACGGGAGCACCACAAGCCCTGGCATAGGAGTTACATTTCCCTCTTAGGGCCGTAGGGACTGAGCTTCAGCGCCTTACTACACCTACCTTTGAGTCAATAACATGTGGACCCGATAGGTGACTGGTCCACATGTAATGCTCTCGTAGGCAGAGGGGCAGTGGGGCCAAGAGGGGTGAGCCGCAGGTCAGGGGACGTGTGGTTTCATGGGTTCGAGCGGTGTCGTGGGAATCGCGGGTGGCTGTGGTAGAAACTTGATGCTCACCGCATTTTAGGTGGCCCACATGTCATGCACACAAAGGTAGAGGGGCGGTGCGGCCGAGAGGGGTGAGGTGCATGTCAGGGAGCGTGGTAGACGGCTTCGCAACAAGGTCTTTGGACCTTGCAGCTATCTCGTAACTCACACGGGCATCGAGGGCAGCATATTTTATCCGCCTATACGTCAAGGGATAATTCTCCCATCCAGACGACCTTAATGCCACCGTCTCATCACCCTTCTGAAGATTTGTACCGAGCACAAAATTTGCTACGTCGAATAAGGATGGTGTATGTTTATCACAAACTTCTACAAGAATTTTGATTCTTGTTTGTAGGTCAGCGATGCTATTCAAATCAAGGTTGTATGGCTCCAGCTTCTGTTTGTCCCCTTCGATGGCTGCCCCACAGAAGTATACGTCCTCCCGAGACAAGAAATCATGAAGCTCACCTGGTATGGAGGGCGAGTGTATGATGTGGTACACCAAAACATCATCTTCGAGGCACAACTGAAGGACGGCAGCACGCTGGATCTTCCCAGGGGCACACTCCGCGTACTCTGCGTCGAGACCGATGACCCTCGTCTCTACCTTTTCGAGGGAGTTGGATACATTGTTGATCCACTGTCGAACAACCCTTGGGTGGACGGTGACGGTGGCAACTATGCGCATCGAGCCTTCGACGAGGACATGTTGGACGCTAAAAACCTGCATCTCGATCTCTATCGCCATTTGGAACCGCTGGAATGGAGGGCTATGGTTTGGAGAATTAGGATTAGATGGCTAGTCTAACTGAAGTAGTAGATGATTATTTAAAGAGGTTAAAACAATGTGAACACAGTGGGGTTTGGATGCAAGTGAAGACGAAGGGGAGGTGAGGAAGCCGAGGAGAATCGGTTCCCGATGGAGAAGTAAATGGGAGAAGTGGCGTGCAGGTAGTTGATTAGACGGCTAGGTAGACTAAACGAAAAGGCTATGCGGGTAGACTGATGAGTCGTACCTGTTCGTGTACATGCACATACTTCCTGATAGGTGGGACCTATGCAAACAGATAAAAAAATGTGTCGTAGTTTTTTTTGAGCGCGTGAGTGGGAGACACAACATTCTCTAGTTAAGGAATACTCCATCCGTTTAGGTGAGTGTAAGGCACCTTATGAAAATTAGGTTTTCCCAAAACCTTTAGGCATGGAGCATTAACTTCATGCTCAATCCCCTCCCAGCCTCGTTAGCCAGTGTTCTCTTCCTCTGCTGCCGCGTTCTACCTTTCCATTTTTCCTCTTCTCAAGTGTGGAACGATCTGCATGCCGTCCTTGATGCACCAGAATGACCACTGCATGCATCGCGGCAGAGCGTTGATTGGGCATGCACGAGAATTTGGTTCTGCTCGCAATATGGATGATACCTGAACGATGAAGTGAACAGGCATGCTAGCACGGAAGACCTATTTATGCCATACAATACTGGAGTACTCATGTACCTACTACTACTACTACTACTAATACTACTACTAGTAGTAGTAGTAGTAGTAGTAGTAGTACAACTGTGGTACACTTTATGGTCAAAATACTATTCATCTGGTCCTCACAGTGAAGTGACAACACCCTGCGCCTGATACTAGTCCAGGCGGCGTGTTCGGGTTACCAAAGTTAGCCTCACCCTGTGCACAGTGCAATCTGTCACCGCCGTTGTACAACACATTGGCGCCTCGCCTCATCTCACTCGCCTCCCCCAGTACCACTATTCCCTCGCTAGCCGCTCCAGCACCGACATCCTTCTCCCCCGTAAATCAAGCCCCCTTCCAAACTCCACCATGGCCGAACGCGAACCGCGCAGCATCCATATGAGCCGCGATTGGAGCAATCTCCCCAGTGACATCCTCGACCTCTGTTGTTCGTGTATGGATATGTTGAGCGCCCTGCGGCTAGCCGCATGCTCGGGGGACATGCACATGGCCATCGTTGAAGCGAGGCCTAAGCCTTTCAAGACACCCTGCTTGCTGCTATCTGGTCTTGCGAGATTGGCTCACCATGATACGGAGGCGTGCATGATGCCCCTCGACTTCAATCCGATCTCCATTAGCCGAAACTTCTTTGCAGGTATGTAGTGGGTCGCCGTACATCATTTCCCTCAACATCGATCCGATCACCATCGCCCGAAACTTATTGGCAGGTATGTACTGGGTCGGCATGAACTCCCACTAGATGGCTGCCTTCAGACAAGATGGTAAAAAGTTGGTGCTCGTGAACTTCTAGACCTCCCATGAGATTATCCTTCCTCCGTTGGATTATATAGAGTATTACCATCGCGGTCCAAGTCATCTAGATTACTACGTCAGTTGGACGGACCTTGTTTTGCAGAAGATTCTAATCTGCCAAGTGCCCACATGACATGCGAGTTACGCAGACTTCAAGCTAATTGCCTTGTTAGACCGCGGACTCGCCTATCTTTACGCCGGTGCCTTCTTTAGCTGGAGACAACTCGGCTCGCAGTGGATCATCATCAAAGCTGATACACACTTCTGTGATGCTATTGAACACAATGGCATCATCTACGCGATCGACAAAGCAGATGGCACCACGTATTGCTGGGACGGCGCGTGTAAGTTGTTTCCTCTCATGTTAATGATGACGCCATGACACTGTTTGAACTTTTTGTGATGATTGGCATATCTCTGTTTGAGCAGAATTTGAGTAGAACTATGGCAATGTATTAGAGACGCCATAAATCAGCTATATTTGGAATGAGTTAATTCATGCGATTGTGACCATGTCATTACAACCAATTTGTACCCTGAATAATCAAACAGTTAGGAATATATGGATATTATCCTTATTTTACAGTAATCTATATACTACTACTAAATATGAGTGTGTATCAATGGCCATGTTAGTTTCCTCATTTTCATGATGTAGAAACATGCACCACACTATTGGTTTCATCTAACCATACATTAGGGAAGTAAATGTGCATTTGGAGAACTCTTTATTTGGAAGTAGTGAAATCCTGCAATGCTTACCATGTGTACATACCTATATTCGCCCTTCAGCAATCAATGGCTAGAATAATATCCTCACAAAAATTTTGCCCACAGAACACGAGTATATAACAATGCATGGTCTGTTAGTTACCTTGAAGAATTTGTTTGTGAGGACAGAACATGATTACATAACATGCATGACATGGTAGTTTCCTGTGAAGAATCGATTGCGAGATAACATGAGTATAACCATGAATGGCACTTCTATATTTTCGAACCCAATATACATTTCCCTATATTTTCCTCCCAGTTCCAATAGGGACATATCAATGTTGTTTCTTGCATTATCCTACTCATACTCTGAACAATGCTGATCTTACATTAACAATGCATGTCCTTTTTGATATGATGCAGTGTCCCTACAGTTACTGCACTTTGTAATCACACCACCTTTGCCAAAAACAGGGAAGCACAACTGGTTCCTCGCTCGATCAAACGACGACAAAAGACTGATGATCATTCAGACACATGAGCCAGAAAAGTTATATTGCAAAAACCCCACTGTATAAAAGCACCGTGTAATACGTGAGTATTCGTACAGTGGTTGTTACGTCTATGAGCAGGATGCCATCTTGTTGGGGCCTTTAGGAATTTTTTAGTTGGAGGCGGGTAAATAGCCTTGGTTCACACTCTCGGTTTCTCGGGCTCAATTATCCGATTAACCAGGAGATCACCGTTGGCAAGGACCTTGATGGCAGAGAGGCTCTATTTGCTATGGAAAACTGTGTCTACACGGCGAGCCCTAGGAGTTTGGGAGCAAACTCCCCTGATTGTCAACGATACAGCCTGCAGCCAAAAGAAGGTGAGAATGACAAAGGCATCCAGATTAACTTTGATCCTTGGATGTCTCAATTACGACAGGCAGTGATGTGGTTCGAGCCTTCAGGTTGATAGGTAATTGGGCTATTGCATCGAAAGGGTGGAGTACTGGTGTCTCCGGATCACTGGTCGCTGAAGCAGGGCTGCAAATTATGATGGTGTTGGATCATCTCTTTGAATGACTTTGTTGTCTTTGCTGCTGGTTCTGGATGGGTAGTTCTTTCTTTTGTTATGCATATTCCTTGTCATTTGGTCATCCTCGTCTATGTCACTCTTACTATGTAATAGTTGCTTCTGTTTAGAATGTCATTCTCGTCTGGATCACGAGAGTCTGAGCGCTACAGATGGGTGCGTTTTGGTGGTGTAGCAAGACTTCTTATGAACTATCATGTATTGCTGTTTATGTCAGTAGTAGTCACTAGTCAGTGTTTGAATGTTGTATATATCGTTGTTTCGAACTGTTTATTGTCTCGAACTACTGGTGGGCTAAATGAGGGCATCACCATTCTCCAGTGTTCAGAGTATATCTCCTTTTTTCAAGTTATATAATTTGAGCTCAGTGTCTTTTTGATGATGTACACTTGTTTGGGCCAGTGAGGTGTCGTTGAATATGGGCCGAGTAGTAACGCAATGCCAAACAGGTCAATTATGACTCTCAGGCCGGGCTCTCAAAAGATACTGAAAAAAAGGCCGGGCTCTCCAAAAAAGAATGAATAAGGACTCTTAGGCCGACATGTGGGCGCCACCAGTGTTTTCGTGCGCTTGTGCGCCAAGAGCATATTGGCACGTGCTCGAAATTCATGCTACCTTTTCATTCGCAGTCTCCCGCCCCTTCCCCACCTCTGGAATCTCGATTCCTACTCCAGTTCCCCCAAATCCCCTCCTATACTCCCTGTACTCAAGCGCACTATCATGTCGCCGGTCAACGAGGATCTCCGAGCCGGAGATCCCGAGGTCTGTCCTGCCTTCGGTTGCTGCGTGCTATCGCTCAACAGTGGCATGGCAGCGCTTGACGACCAGTTTGCCGGCAAAGTGCTGATGGTAACCATCAACAGCGACCGGCCTCCCGTCTCGCCGGATGACCTTGTCAAAGCTCTTGGCATTGCACACGGCATCCAAATAAGTGACTTGCTCGTCGAAGTCTGTCCTCCACTAGCTGATTTCTTCGTCAGGTTCTGGACAACTTTCGACTACAGTCGTGTGTTCGAATCTTCCCGGTGTTTGTTCTGCGATGGCGTGCTGATGAGATACCGAAGGTGATTGGTGTTGAGATACCGGTGCAGGAACCGGGGTTGTACTATTCGTCGCCACCAAGGCCGCCGCAGACCATGTTAGGGATGTATCTATATCGAGTGTTCGTGCATGTCGAAGAAGTGGTCAATCCATCAATCGAACTCCTGCCGCCGCCACTGGTGCCATGGTCCGTCGATGCCGTCCATTATAGGAGTCAACGTCAGACTTTCCCCGTGTTGCTTGGAACGATGGATGGCACAGGGCCTACTCCATCGCGCGGCGGAGGCCACTTCTTCTTTGGGAGAAGAGGCAGGGCTGGCTGCCTGGATGTGCTCTAATTTGAGATAACAACTGAATCTTGTCAGATACTAGTTAAATCCGAGCTATGGGTGTGAAGCACTGATATGTCAGTACATTTGATTGTGACCTGTTCTAATTTTGTACCTGAACTTTTTTTAGAAAGGGCTGTACGTCAACTTAATGTGCTAGGAGAACTTATTGTGTTGTCTGTCTGTTTTCTTTGCACAACATTCAAGATATTTCCCCATCATTGGTAAAGACGATGAACCGTTATGTACGACTTCATTGGTTTCAACATAGCCCTTCCCGTAGCGATCCACTTCTTCCATCCTGATTGTGCCGCCTGCGTGAAATTTTTGTATGCAAGTTTAGTGTGCTATGATGTTCTATATGATTGTGTCAACTATATAAATTTTTACTGAGCATCAGCAATGCATATGGCTGAAACATGTATTTACGAGCATCGGCCGATGGGTCTCTCTCTCTATCTCTCTCTCTCTCTCTCTCTCACACACACACACACACGCATGCACAAGTGGGACCCGTTGAATTATTTATTTGCTCGTGACATCTTTTAATCAGGTTCCACTGTAATCTAACTTTTTTCTTAAGTTATTAATTGAGCTCAGTGACTTCAAAAGGTTGTACAGAAGCCTTGTTTGGGCCTTTCCGGCGTCGCTGAATGTGGGCTGAGTAACCATGTTAGGTTGTACTGTACTACACAGACCTTTTTTCGCTATTTTTTTAAATAATACATTTTTTATTAATTTTCATAAATATTATGCTGGGTAAATTTTTTTCAAAAATAATACACCGCCCGCCCGCTGCAGGCCGACTGGGCCTAGTCGGCCCACAACAGGCCGATTGGATTCCAGTCGGCCTACAGCTAGCCGACTGGCCCTTGTCGGCCCACTGTGGGCCGACTGGAGCTAATTGGTTCGCTATGGGCTAATTGTTTTTGCAAAAGTGTTAATCATGTATTTAAAAAATATGTGTATTGTGACCTCCTCCGCTCGCTGTGGGCCCGCTGATGACTAAAAAATATGTTTTAAAAAGTATTAATCATGTATTTAAAAATTGTTAAATGTGTGCATAAAAAATGTTTCTTATCTATACAAATTTTTTTAAATGTGTGTATAAAAAATAGCTTTTTTTCAACATCAGCAATGCAACTGGGCCGACAGTTGTACACAATATCTGGGTCAACTTGTTATTCTCCGCCCCGCTGGGCTGCAAACTTTTCTAGGAGGTATGCATTAGGCTTAACAAGAAAATGGACTTTAGGAAATAATAAATCGGATGTAATTATAATAACTGGACAGTTACTATGCACCAAACACGTAATTAGTTTGAAAAATATATTATTTTTGGAATTTGAAAATTTTAATTTCATTACTTGTTGCGCGTGCAATATTTTGTTGGATTTTAATGTAATACAACTTTATTTTGAAATTATATTTAACCTGACTAGACATTTCGGATATAAATATTTCAGATCCCATCAAAATGTTGGAATTTTTTTGAATTCTGTTTTGAGCGGTTGTTTGAAATTATTAATCTTGTCCTAGCTAGAAGTTGAGCTGTACTTTTAACAAACTGTAAATGGGCTGTAGTAAATTCCATTAGAATTAAAAAATGGGCTGTACATTCTTACAAATCGCAAATGGGCTATATGTTCTCTGCCAAATCCGAGTTGTGGGCCTACTAAGTTGACGCGTACCAAGGGTTTTGTCGTACGATGTCCATCCAACGGCCGTAGTGCTTCTTCAACCTCTGGTCTTCTTGCTGTAGCCGCCCAAAGCAGCGCCGGTCGTGTTGCGTCCTCCTGCCTCCCGTGGCCGGCTGTGATGCCGCGGAGGCCTCACCTCCCCGTACTACTCCCACCGCTGGCCAGGCCATCCCTCTACTCACCCACACCCCCTACTATTCTGCGGCGATGACAGCCCCACACCGCAGCCGAACCAGTGAACCCTCGTACTCCTCTCCGCGCGGGCTTCCACTACTGCGTCTTCCCCGGCTCCGCGTCGTCCCCTTCCTAGGCCTCGCCATCGTCCAGACCACCGCCCTGGTGCTCTCGGCGCGGCGTGGTCAACGTGGTCAACGACCGACTTCCATCGGAAGAGTACTATACATGGAGAGGCTGACAGCTGGGTCCACGGCAGCCGCAAGGAAGTGCCTCCTTATTACGCGCAAAATAATTATTCCTCCACCTGACAGCGGGGACCCACCGGACGAGCCACCGT
>NC_041384.1:452828891-452830011 GCF_002162155.2 Triticum dicoccoides
AACGATTCGCCCCCCTGACTGCTGGGACCCACCAGGCCCCCGACTGCTGGAACCCACCAGCTACACCTTCGCACGCAAGGAAGTGCGTCCAGGCAAAAAAAACAAAAAGATTTTCCCCTGACTGCTGGGACCCACCAGCTACATCTTCGCAGGCAAGGAAGTGCCTGACATTCGGGACCCACCAGGTCAAAGCGTACGTAGCATTGTCATTCTGGTCGCGAACGTGTATGTACATACTAGTCGATGTAGAGGCGCGCACGTGTCGTAGTAGAGGCGCGCACGTAGCATGTACATGTACGTACAACGGCCAGGGTGTAAGAAAGAAAATACGGCCACGTATGTGTACATACGGGCGGGGTCTCGAACGCCTACTCGCGCATACGTATGGCCAGGGCTTGTGTACATGGCTGGGTCGAAACGGAGAAACAGCATCGTCGTCGTGTTCATGGGGAGGCAACGGAATGCGTCGTGTTCATGGGGAGGCAACAGAATGCGTCGTGTTCATCGGGAGGGCTTGGACGGAACATGCGATGGAAACGAGGCATGGCGTATCGCAGAACGGAGGAAAGGGCCTTGTGTTCGACCGGCCACGTTCGAAACAGGATCCTGTTCATCGGAAGGGGTGTGGCGTACCGCAAAACGGAGGAAACGGACCTCCTACGGTTGAAACGAGGGTCCTATTGATCGGGAGGGGTGTGGCGTACCGCAAAACGGAGGAAACGGACCTCCTACGGTCGAAACGGGGGTCCAGTTGATCGGGAGGGGTGTGGTGTACTGCAAAACGGAGGAAACGGACTTGTGTTGGAGCGCTACGGTCGAAACGGGGGTCCTGTTCATCGGGAGGGGTGTGGCGTACCGCAAAATGGGACTCCACGGGATACTGTTCATCTCCATCGTCGACCTCCTCCAGCCTCCACGGGGTCCTGTTCATCCAGCCTCCACGGGCTCCTGTTCATCCAGCCTCCACCGCGCGCTACTCCATCGACTACTGTTCAACCACCCCTCCACCGTCTACTGTTCATCCAGCCCACCACACCACAGGGTCCTATTCAACCACCCCTCCACGGGCACCCCTCCACCGTCTACTGTTCATCCAGCCCTCCACACCACGAGGTCCTGT
>NC_041384.1:452830380-452853406 GCF_002162155.2 Triticum dicoccoides
GTTAACAGCCATCGACCGATCACTCGGGTTCAGTAATGCGTAGCCTGCAGTGCAATCGCTCGGGTTCAGTTAGAGCCCAATGCCTCCCTCGGGTTCAGTTAGAGCCAACGCCTCACACACACGCGTGTACGTGTACGAGAGAAACATGCATCGCTCGGCCCCCGACCTCCCACCGTAACCGGGAACTCCCCGAAATTTTCCTCCCCCTCGCTTCTACCACGGGTTTTTCCGTCATGGACGGCCCAAAGAATGTCATGCAGCTGCGTCTCCGGCCCGCCCAGGACGAAAAGCCCATTTTCTGTCATGATTTTTTGTCATAGAAGTAGGAGCCCACCACATCTATGATGATACCGGGTTTTGTCACAATTATCATCATAGAAGTGTCATATGTATGACATAATTTTTTTTCGTTCAGCCCAAAATGTCACGGATGTGTCTTTTTTTGTAGTGCAGGTTAGCAAAGAGGTGGATGAAAACAATCTTGGGCTCAATGTTTTCGATTATTCTGTTCGAGTTATAGGGAAGAGTCGACAAGAGGACAAACCTAAAGATTTGGACAAAATGGTTTGGTATGTTTTGAATAACTGTCCTGAGATACTACCTTATATCAAGTAAGTGCTAAGTACTGCAGCTTATACAACATAATCTACTAAACTTGCAGCACATTCTTATATATTTAGATGTTTGACGTGATCACTGTTGTGCAGCATCTATAAAAAGGAGTTACTACCGCAAAATCCAAGAAACATTGACAAACTGGTTATGGTAGGATTTTGAATTGCACTGTCAGTTTTTTTAATATATTGAGTACGTAAGATGATCAGCTTGTCTATTTTCTAACCATAGGTTAAAAAGATGCGGGAGGATGAGCAGGCAGTTGATGACGCCCTTTACTCACTAGCAATGGGTCCTGATACTCGGGTAAGACATTATGAATCTTGCATTGTTGGAGATGTGCGCTACAACACCCTTGCATGAGACGAAGGCAGGAAGACACAAAACAGTGCCATCATGAGCACGGATACGTATGACAAAGAGATAACTGAAATGTATGCTAACATAACAGACATTGTTCAGTTGCAGTATATCTCCAGTTTTGAGGATCATCGGTGTGTTGTTCTGTTGTGCTGTCGTTGGTATAACCTGTTTTCCAGGATCGCAAAACCAAGAGTTGATGATTATTTCAAATCCATCAATGTCAAGGCGGCGTACCAGACCAACGAGCCTTTTATTTTGGCAAATCAAGCAACACAAATATTTTTCTTGGAAGACACATTTGCACGTAGCAATGACTGGAGAGTATTGCAAAGGTTTGAGCAGAGGAATTTGTTTAATGAAGTTGCACAACAAGATGATGCTTACACTACTCCTGATGTACAAGATAACATAGATGTTCCTAATATCTTTGAGAACCATCACATCAATGACGTCGGCGAAAAGATTGCATGTCATGCTGTGGACATACAAGAGTTGATCAAGAAGAAGCCAACATTCGAGGACGTTGAGGACGAAGAAGAAGATGGCACCCTGGGGAATTACAATTTAGACTGATACACATGGAGAAGATGTTGACGCTGCTGCTGCGAATGATGATTACATTGCTTTTGTCGTATTTACATGTCAGAAGACGTTTTTTTATCTACTATGTGAAATTGTGTTTGCTATGACAACTGAAACCTGATGAACATGTTGTTTAGTATTTTCCTGTGAGAACATCACTTGTTATCTATGCTGATTTGTGTTTGGTGATTGTATGAAGACTAAAACATGATGACATTGTTGTTTAGTTGTACTCATATTTGGCTGTGAAACTTGAATTTGATGACATAGTTTGTTGTTGGACTGCAATTTGCTCGACGTCTTCGAATGAGAACAAAGCTGACCCGACAGGGCCTCTGCTAATTTATTTATTTATTACCAAAAGGGCCTCTACTATTTATTTATGAGCAAAAGGGGATACCCCCTGATTTCCGTTAATAGAAATCATTAGATGTTCACAACACTACGCCCAGCCTGCTACACAGGTTTCATTCATTACTAGTTTCAGCAAAGTGCTCATGTCATAACCACTGAATACATCACGAGTGCTACATACACTGCAAATAAAGAGACAATCATCCTACAGAGCACATCGATTTTTCCCATTACCTTCACAAGCTCTTTCATCTCCTCATTGCTGTCAAGGCCATTCAGCAGCTATTGCTTGGCCATGATCAGAGGAACAGCATCTTTAACCTTCTGCTCTGCATCTGCCTCTTCTGTCGTTCCTTCAGTTACTTGTCCAACACCCCAACCTGCTGGTATTGGGATTCCCCGGCTAACCAAATAATCAGCATAGTTGCACTCCCCCACATCAGCAACTTCCCAGAAATACAAATCACATGAATCTTCCATTTTCTGCACGAATCAAATTGAAAGATCATCAACCAAACTATTAAAAAAATCAGCAGCAGAACAACACTTAAACATATTATTACCCCATGATTCGGGCATTTGTAGAAGACTCGGCCAGGGTTGAGGATTGTGGTTGAGATGCGACGGATGACTCTGCGTGATTTGCAGTAGTGACACCACACCAACGGCAGCGGGTTGCGATGAGCAACCGGCTGCGGTGCGCGTGCCGGCCGGGGTGTGATGAGACCCACAGGCGATGGTACGGGTGGCGACTTGGTGCATATTTTGTTGTTGCCTGCTGAAGAGTAGATGGACGAGCAGCCAGCGGACATGGTTGATGCGGCCAGAGCTTCTGATGCTAGGCAGAGTAAGTAGAGAAGAGGAGAAGTGAACGTTGGATATATCAGTTTCATTACTTGTAGAGTAGCATAGCACCATATATAGTCATAGTCTAGGTTTGGATTCGAACTAGCTACAGGAGCACGTCTCTCTTTTTTCTAAAACTCAGCAACGTCTCTTTACTAGTACACTAGCTTATTCTGTACGCCTTCTCAAGTCTTTGATTAGTCCAACTGACATCTGGGACCCACCGGAAGGGCCTCTGTTTTTCACGAAAAAAACGTGCCCCCCGCTGACAGGTCGGACCCACCAGCTATCTTCGCATGCAAGGAAGTGCCTCCTTATTACGCACAAAAAAATGAATACTCTCCCTGCCAGCTGGAACCCATCATCGTGGGAGGCTGACTTTTGGGCCTACCAAGTTGATAGGGACAGAGGGCTTTGTCAACTTAGTCAATATGAACGATTCTAGCTCCAGTTACCGTACGATGTTCATCCAATGGCAGTAGTGCTTCTTCAACCTCTGGTCTTCTTGCTCCAGCCGCCCAAACCAGCGCCGGTCGTGCCGCGTGCTCCTATCTCCCGTGGCCGGCTGTGATGCCACGGAGGCCTCACCGCCCCCTACTACTCCCACCGCTGGCCAGGGCATCCCTATACTCACCCACACCCCCTGTTATTCTACGGCGACGGCAGCCTCACACCGTAGCCGAACCAGTGAACCCTCGTACTCCTCTCCGCGTGGGCATCCACTGCCGCGTCGTCCCCTTCCTAGGCCTCACCATCGTACACGGCCTTGGTGCTCTCGGCGCGGCGTGGTCAATGTGGTCAACGACCGACTTCCATCGGAAGAGTACTGTACGTGGAGAGGCTGGCATTTGGGTCCACGGCCGCAGCTGGGTCCATGGCCACAACCCAGTTTTTTTTGTGATTTGCCAAGTAAGTCACTTTGTCAGGCCAGTTGGGCTGCAAATCTTTCAAAACGAGGAGAGCTTCATTCGGCTGGCCGAGAAAATGGCCTATCAGTAATGAGAAGTGGGTTGTACATTTTTAAAACACATCAAACCGGCAATTAGTTTCAAATTTCTTTTTTTCATTTCGAGATTTTAAATTGCATTGATTTTTATCCATGGACAATTTGTTGGATTTTATATTGATATATATTTATTTTTAAAATCGGTTTGAATGTGACTCGAAATTTTGGGATTAAAAACAGTTTGGATCGCACCAAAATATGCAAAAATTTGTATAATTTTTTAACCGTGGCCACAATATGAGATGTAATGCTAACAAAAAGAATATGGGCTCCAAAAACCCTTAAGAATTAGCAAATGGGCTGTAAATTAATAGAAATAATGGCAGATGGGATGTATGATGTTTTCCACAGATTTGAGGATTTCCTAAAAAAAGGATGACGCACAAGCAGTGACTATTGGATGTCCATCCAACGGCCGTCGTGCTTCTTCAATCTTTGCTCTTCCTGCTCCAGCCGCTCAAACAAGCGTCGGCGGGATTGCCTTCTCTCTCCTCCCCGCAAACGGCTGTGCTGCCACGCAGGCCTCACCGCCCCACCATACTCCCATAGCTGGCCTAGCCATCCCTCTACTCACCCACACCTGCTGTTATTCTCCGGCGATGGCAGACGAACCAGTAAACCCTCGTACAGTTGTACTCCCCTCCGCGTGGGAAACAACTGCCGAGTCTTCCCTGCCTCCGTGTCGTTCCCTTCCTAGGCCTTGCCATCGTCCACCGCCCTGGTGCTCTCGGCGCGGCCTGGTCAACGTGGTCAATGACTGACATGCATCTGAAGTGGACTGTACGTCGAGAGGCTGACAGCTGGTTCCATGGCCGCACGCAAGGAAATGCCTCCTTATTACGCACAAAACAATGATTCCTCCACCTGACATCTGGGAGCCACTGAAAGGGCCTCTGTATTTCGTGAAAAAACGTTACCGCCACTGACAGCTTGGACCCACCAGCTATATCTTCGCATGCAAGGAAGTGCCTCCTTATTACACACAAAAAATGAATACCCCCTGCTAGCTCGGACCCAGTATAGTGGCAGGCTGACTTGTGGGCCTACTAAGTTGACGGGGACGGGGGGCTTTGTCAACTTAGTCAATGTGCAGGATTCTAGCTCCAGTGACCGTACGATGTCCATCCAACGACTGTAGTGCTTCTTCAACCTCTGGTCTTCTTGCTCCAGCCGCCCAAACCAGCGCCGGTTGTGCCTCGTGCTCCTGCCTCCCGTGGCCGGCTACGATGCGGCAGAGGCCTCACCGCCCCCTACTACTCCCACCGCTGGCCAGGCCATCCCTCTACTCACCCACACCCCCTGTTATTCTACGGCGACGACAACCTCACACCGCAGCGAACCAGTGAACCCTCATACTCCTCTACGTGTGGGCATCCACTGTCACGTCTTCCCCGGCTCCGTGTCGTCCCCTTCCTAGGCCTGACTGTCGTCCACCGCCCTGGTGCTCTCGGCGCGGCGTGGTCAACATGGTCAAGGAACTACTTCCATCGGAAGAGTACTGTACGTGGAGAGGCTGACAGCTAGGTCCGCGGTGGCCGCAAGGAAGTGCCTCCTTATTACGCGGAAAATAATTATTCCTCCACTCGACAGCAGGGACCCACCGGACGGGCCACCTTATTTGGCGAAAAAACGTTTCCCCCCTGACTGCTTGGACCCACCAGACGGGCCAGCGTATTTCGCGAAAAAAACCGTTCCCCCCGCTGTCAGCTCAGACCCACCGGAGGTGCCACCTTATTACGCACACAAAAATGAATACTCCCCCTGCTAGTTGGGACCCACCTTGGTGGGAGGCTCACTTGTGGGCCTACTAAGTTGAGGGGACGGAGTGCTTTGTCAACTTAGTCAATATGAACGATTCTAGCTCCAGTGACCGTACGATGTCCATCCAACGGCCGTAGTGCTTCTTCAGCCTCTGGTCTTCTTGCTTCAGCCGCCCAAAGCACCGCCGGTCGTGCCGCATGCTCCTGCCTCCCGTGGCCGGCTGTGCTGCCGTAGAGGCCTCACCGCCCCCAACTATTCCCACCGCTGGCCAGGCCCTGTGGCGATGGCAGCCTCACACCACAGCCGAACCAGTGAACCCTCGTACTCCTCTCTGCAAGGGCTTCCACCACTGTGTCTTCCCCGGCTCCGCGTCGTCCCCTTCCTAGGTCTCGCCGCTCACCGTTGTCCACCGCCCTGGTGCTCTCGACGTAGCATGGTCAACATGATCAAGGAATGACTTCCATCATAAGAATACTGTACGTGGAGAGGCTGACAGCTGGGTCCACGGCGGCCGCAAGGAAGTGCCTCCTTATTACGCACCAAATAATTATTCCTCCACCTGATAGCGGGGACCCACCGGACGGGCAACTGTATTTCACAAAAAAAGTTTCTCCCTGACTGCTGGGACCTACTAGCTACATCTTCGCATGGTAGGAAGTGCGTCCGGGCAAAAAAAAACGATTCACCCTCCTGACTTCTCGGACCCACCAGCTACATCTTCGCAGGCAACGAAGTGCCCGATAGTAGGGACCCACCTGGTCGAAGCGTATGTAGCATTGTCATTCTGGTCGCGAACGTGTATGTGCATACTGGTCGATGTAGAGGCGTGCACATGTCGTAGTAGAGGCGCGCACGTAGCATGTACACGTACATACAGCGGACATTGTGCAAGAAAGAAAATACGGCCACGTACGTACATACGTGCAGGGTCTCGAACGCCTACTCGCGCATACGTACGGCCAGGGCTCGTGTACATGGCTGGGTCGGAACGGAGAAACTGCGTCGTCGTCGTGTTCATGGGGAGCCAACCAGCTGGGTCAGAATGGAATGTGTCGTCGTGTTCATCGGGAGGTCTTGGACGAAATAGCCGATGGAAACGAGGCCTGGCGTACCGCAGAATGGATGAAACGGCCTTGTGTTCGACCGGCCACGGTCGACACGGGATCCTGTTCATCGGGAGGTGTCTGGCATACCGCAAATCGGAGGAAACGGACCTCCCACGGTCGAAATGGGGGTTCTGTTGATCGGGAGGGGTGTGGCGTACTGCAAAACGGAGGAAACAAACTTGTGTTGGAGCGCTATGGTCGAAACGGCGGTCCTGTTCATCGGGAGGGGTGTGGCGTACCACAAAACAGGACTCCACGGGATACTGTTCATCTCCACCGTCGACCCCCTCCAGCCTCCACGGGCTATTGTTCATCCACCGTCGACCTTCTCCAGCCTCCACCTGCGACTATTCATCCACGGGCTCCTGTTCATCCAGCCTCCACCGCGCGCTACTCCACCAGCTACTATTCAACCAGCCCTCTCCATGGGCTCCTGTTCAACCACCCCTCCACGGGTACCGTTCATCTAGCCCTCCACCATCTACTGTTCATCCTGCCCTCCACGGGGTGGTCCTGTTCATCCAGCCCTCCACGGGCTCCTGTTCATCCAGCCCCAACCGGCTCTATCGATCGTGGTCCTGTTCATCCAGAGGCAACATCATGGGGTCTTGTTAATCCACCCCCACTAGGAACTGTTCATCCAAACCCCCCAGCAATTCTCACTATTCATCTAGAGGCAGCATCGATCGGCTTCAGTTAGCAGCAGTAGCGAAGGAATCGCTCGATCGGGTTCTGTTAACAGCCATCGATCTATCGCTCGGGTTCAATAACGCATAGCCTGCAGTGCAATCGCTCGGGTTCAGTTAGAGCCCAACGCCTCGCTCGGGTTCAGTTAGACCCCAACGCCTCGCACCCACGCGTGTGTGTGTCCGAGAGAAACGCGCATCGCTCAGCCCCGACCACCCACCATAACCGGGAACACCCCGATATTTTCCTCGCCCTCGCTTTTACCACGGATTTTTCCATCATGGATGGCCCAAAGAATGTCATGCAGCTGCGTCTCCGGCCCGCCCAGGATGAAAAGCCCATTTTCTGTCATGATTTTTTGTCATAGAAGTAGGACCCCACCACATCTATGATGATACCGGGTTTTGTCACAATTATCATCATAGAAGTGTCATAAGTATGACAGAATTTTTTTTCGTTCGGCCAGAAATGTCACAGATGTGTCTTTTTTGTAGTGATGGGTTCAAAAACCTATGCCCTTTCCACCTATGTCAACTAAAAGGAAAGATGATGAAGAATTTGAACGCGTTGCTAAAATGCTGAGGCCAGTCTTTTTGCGTACTCGCTTGACTGATATCTTAAAAATGTCTCCTTATGCAAAGTACATGAAAGACATCATCACCAATAAGAGAAAAATACCAGAAGCTGAAATCTCCACCATGCTTGCTAATTATACTTTTAAAGATGGAGTACCTAAAAAACTTGGAGATCCGGGAATACCAATTATACCTTGCTCCATCAAAAGAAATTATGTGAAAACTGCTTTATGTGATTTGGGAGCAGGTGTTAGTGTTATGCCTTTCTCTTTATATAAAAGACTTGATTTGAATAAACTCAAACCTACTAAATATCTTTGCAAATGGATGATAAATCAACTGCCATACCTATCGGTATTTGTGAGGATGTGCCCATTGTTGTTGCTAATGTTACTATTTTGACTGACTTTGTTATACTTGAGATGCCCAAGGACGACAACATGTCGATTATCCTTGGTAGACCCTTCTTGAATACCGCAGGGGCTGTTATTGATTGCAACATAACAAGGTCACTTTTCATATCAATGGTAATGAGCATATGGCTCACTTTCTGAAGAAACAATTCCCAAGTGAATAGTATCAATGTTATTGAAATATCTTCGACACTCACTATTGGAAGTTTTCAACTACCTCTACCTACTGTTAAAAAGAAATATGAAATGCTTATTGTTGGGGACATTCATATCCCCGTTGAGGTAACTTAGTGATTTATGAAAGTTCTTCAATTTCATGCTAATCGAAAGTGGTTGTTAATAAGACTTGATCAACCTTATTAATTGATCATTTTTGAGAGGTATGAAGTTGATGAATTTAGTGAGCACTACTTTCTGTCCCTACCTTTTGTTTTCTATTTTTATTAGTTAAATAAAATAAAATGCCATGTTTTGTATGTTTTCTGAATTTCCCGCGCAATAAAAAATGACCCAAAAATAAAAGTTCTCAAAATGCCCTAAAAATTTAATACGATTTTTTCTGAATATTTAAGAACTTTTGGTGCAAATAACATCAGAGGGAGCTACACGAGGTGGGCAGAACCCACCTAGGTGCGCCAGGTCCTGCAGGCGCGCCGTGGTGGGTTGTGGTCCCCATATGGGCCCCCTCACTTATCTCTTCATCCCACATCACCACCTACCTATAGAAAAAAATCACCATTGCTCTCTCTCTCTCTCTTGTGTTCTTGCTCCCGAACCCACGGATTTCGATCTCTTTGCTCGAAGCTCCGTTTCTAAAACTGTTTCGAGGGATTGTTGCTTGGTATGTGACTCCTCCGTTTTTCCAATTAGTTTTTGCTTTAGTGGTTTATATCTTGAATAATTAGTTACTCTTGTTGCTGCTGTAGATGAGCTTGCATGTTGAATTCTTGGAGTTCTAAGTAGTTTGAATGCTTGATATGGCCTCTATGCATACCAATGAGTTGTTGCTACCAATCTTGTAAAGTTTTGTTAACAAATTTTTGTGACCCAAAAATTTTCTGAAAATTGTACGTGAATATGATGAACCTCTTTGGAAGGAGTTATTCGAGGAGGAGTTCCTCGAAGGCATCTTCTAGTAGCAGCTCCGCTCATCGATCTTATGTTGAACCAAGTGAAAGTTCCATACGAGATGCCACCACCAAAACATGCTTATGGCCATGCAACGATTATATGGTGCGTGTAGGCATTAAGGAAGAATTTGAGCAGTATGTTCACAATGCCGAACTCGGTCCCTACATTTCAGATAAGTGCAACCAACACCTCAACCTCACTGAATCATTTACCAAAGGATTTAAATTCCATCCCCGTGAGTCTAGGGTGTCATTTAAACTGTATGAAAATCCATTTACCGTATCTCTAGAGATATTTTCCCATTGCTGCAAAATCCCATTCTAGGGTTCGCTTGACGAACCACCAAGATCTGAGTTTGAGATATTCATGACTAGTATTTGTTATGGTGAGACTAGGGGAGTGACGCAAGGTAGAATAAAGAGCATTCATTTTACCTCATTCTAGTACTTCGCATTATTTAATGGAAAATGCATTGTAGGCAAATAAGATTGTAGTACACTTTGTGCTCCAGACAAGAGCCTCATACGCACCGCTCTCACCAGTGACAAAAGTTATAACCTTGGAGAGCTTGTTGCACGCAGGTTGCAACACAACGCTGGTAGTGGATACTTTTATGGTGGAATTTATGCCACACGCTTAACAAGAGAGCTGGGTGTTTCACCTTGGCCTTATGACCATATTTTACCCACGCAGTACTTAGACTTTGATGCTTCGAAACGTCATAAGATCCTTAGTGGTGAACCCCATAATTTCACTTATAACCTATTGTTTAATAAAATTTCCATTATGGACACATATTTGCCTGCACCTGCTCTCTTTGATGTTCATAGTAGGGGAAGATATTATATTCTTGAGAGCGAGGCCCGAGCTCATAACGCGGCAGTCGTGGCTACACGGCGAGCTGAGGCATCCGCACCGAGAGCCTTCGTGAGCTATCACTCTGACCATTATGCAGGCTACTGACTGATTACCAAGTTAGGACAAAAGCCTAAGCTTGGGGGGGTACGTATTTCCACCGACATTACATTCATGTTCACACATTTCATTTCAGTTGTTAGTGTCCACACTATTTCATTGTATTATCCATGCTAAATTTATTTTCTCGCTTTCTTCTTGTGTGTTTGAAAAACTATGAGAAAATAAAAAAAAATTCCTACTTCTTTTTGATTTTTCTTTCTAGTGTAGTTAGTTGTAGTATCTAAAAAGAAAACTCAAAAAGATTTCCTTATTCTTCTATTACTTGTTGGGAGCTTTCCCATGTAAATAGTCTTTCTTGTTTTTGTTTTTCCCTTTTATTTGCTCGTTCGAGAAAAACCAAAATGTCCAAAAACATTTTAGTGTGTTTCTCTGAATTTCTTTTTCTTTCTATTGAGTCATACCGAGGAGAAGACCACGATGAAAATGTTGAGTGGCTTTCATATGCATTATTGTTGATCTAACAAAGAGCCCATATTACCTTGTCTTCTCCTTTTGAATAAAATGTTTGCAGATTCTAGCTTAGTTCACGACACCTTTGCACTATTATTATTTTCATGTCATTTGGTCGTGCAAGTGAAAGGCAATAATGATGATATTTGATGAACTGGTAGTGGCAGAGAGAAACATGTATGAACTCAACTTGTTCTATTTTTGTAAATATGTTTAACCTAGTATCCATGATTCAACCTATTATGATCAAACATGTTCGTAATGACAATTAGAAATTATAGTTTCTCATGCCATGCATAAGGAGCTAGGAGTGTATAATGATTTATCTTGGATGTCAACATTGCGTTAAAATGATTGTGATGTAGTGTGATGCTATGGTATCCTGCTATGAAAGTTTGAGTGGCTTGACTTGGCACATGTTCATGCATGTAGTTGAATCAAAACCAACATAGCCTCTATGATATTTATGTTCATGTTGTCCATATCCTACTCATGCTGATATCCAATGTCTATTATGCATAATGTATGTTCATGACCATTGTTGCTCTCTAGCTGGCCGCTTCCCAACCTAATTGCTAGCCTTCGCCTGTACTAAGCGGAAATACTGCTTGTGCATCAAAATCCTGAAACCCAAGTTATTACTGATGAGTCCACCATACCTACCTATATGCGGTATTACCTGCTGTCCTAAGTAATTTTGCATGTGCCGCCCCTAAATACTTCAAATAAATATCCTTTTTGTGTGCCTGGATTGTTCACAGAGTGACAGGAGGTAGTCAGTATCTTCCATGCTAAACGGGTTATTCTCATGACGAGTGTTTATTCACTTGTCCTTGAACAAGAGGGGCGGTAACAGGGATTCCCAGTCCCAAACTGCAAAAAGAAAAGAGTTTACAAATAATCAAACAAAAACTCCTATGGAGTAATAACCTTTAATTTATCGCTTGGGAACCGTTACTAATGTCTTTAGCATGGAAGATATTGATAACTGATGGTCGCGAAGTAAATATGAAGGGTGCATCTCTAAAAATTACATTCATCTCTGTTTTAAACACCTGAGCTCTGGCACCTCTGCAAATCCCTGCTTCCCTCTGCGAATGGACTATCTATTTACTTTTATGTTGAGTCATCACCTTCTCTAATAAGCGCCAGATCTGAGAGCACCGTTGCCATGCTCATGCATTGTGTGTAGTGAATGTTGGGTGTTAGCATGACTAGATCTTTTCGACCATGAATTACAATGTTTAGTCGCTGCTTAAACTTTGGAGGTGCTCTGCATTTATGTTTTGCGGTCTCAGAAAGGGCTAGTGAGATACCACTGTTGTCATATTATATCATGGTTGTTTTGACAAAGTGTTGATATTTGAGATATCTTATTATAGCTCTATAGTTGTTTATGTTATTGATATGAGTTAATATAATTTCTAAGAGTTATTGTTGACATGGTTAGTCATGATCTTTGCTGAAAACCTGGGTGCTACTTATGCTTATTTATGTAAACAAGAGCGAAAGAGTCCATAAAAGTTTTTCTTTTTCACTTTTAGTTTATCAATTGAATTGCTTGAGGACAAAAAAAGGTTAAAGCTTGGGGGAGTTGATACGTCTCCGTCGTATCTACTTTTACTAACGCTTTTCCTCTTGTTTTGGACTCTAATTTGCATGATTTGAATGAAACTAACTGATACGTCTCCAACGTATCTATAATTTTTGATTGCTCCATGCTATATTATCTACTGTTTTGGAAGTTATTGGGCTTTATTATCCACTTTTATATTATTTTTGGGACTAACCTATTAACCGGAGGCCCAGTCCAGAATTGTTGTTTTTGCCTATTTTAGGGTTTCGAAGAAAAGGAATATCAAACGGAGTCCAAACGGAATGAAACCTTCGGGAACATGATTTTTGGAACGAACAAGACCCAGGAGACTTGGACCCTACGTCAAGCAACCAACAGGGAGGCCACGAGGTAGGGGGCGCGCCTACCCCCCTAGGAGCGCCCTCCACCCTCGTGGGCCCCCTGTTGCTCCACTGATGTACTCCTTCCTCCTATATATACCTACGTACCCCCAAACGATTAGATACGGAGCCAAAAACCTAATTCCACCGCCGCAACCTTCTGTATCCACGAGATCCCATCTTGGGGCCTGTTCTGGAGCTCCGCCGGAGGGGGCATCCATCACGGAGGGCTTCTACATCAACACCATAGCCTCTCCGATGAAGTGTGAGTAGTTTACCTCAGACCTTCGGGTCCATAGTTATTAGCTAGATGGCTTCTTCTCTCTTTTTGGATCTCAATACAATGTTCTCCCCCTCTCTTGTGGATATCTATTCGATGTAATCTTGTTTTTGCGGTGTGTTTGTTGAGACCGATGAATTGTGGGTTTATGATCGAGATTATCTATGAACAATATTTTAATCTTCTCTGAATTCTTTTATGTATGATTGGTTATCTTTGCAAGTCTCTTCGAATTATTAGTTTGGTTTGGCCTACTAGATTGATCTTTCTTGCAATGGGAGAAGTGCTTAGCTTTGGGTTCAATCTTGCGGTGTCCTTTCCCAGTGACAGTAGGGGCAGCAAGGCACATATTGTATTGTTGCTATCGAGGATAACAAGATTGTTTTTTTATCATATTGCATGAATTTATTCCTCTACACCATGTCATCTTGCTTAAGGTGTTACTCTGTTTTGATGAACTTAATACTCTAGATGCATGCTGGATAGTGGTCGATGAGTGGAGTAATAGTAGTAGATGCAGGCAGGAGTCGGTCTACTTGTCTCGGACGTGATGCCTATATACATGATCATACCTAGATATTCTCATAACTATGCTCAATTCTATCAATTGCTCAACAGTAATTCATTCACCCACCGTAAAATACTATGCTCTTGAGAGAAGCCACTAGTGAAACCTATGGCGCCCGGGTCTATCTTCACCATATTAATCTTCCAATACTTAGTTATTTCCTTTGCTTTTTTACTTTGCTTTTATTTTACTTTGCATCTTTATCACAAAAATACCAAAAATAGTATTCTATCATATCTATTAGATCTCACTCTCGTAAGTGACCGTGAAGGGATTGACAACCCCTTATCGCGTTGGTTGCGAGGAGTTATTTGTTTTGTGCAGGTATGAGGGACTAGCGCATAGCCTCCTACCGGATTGATACCTTAGTTCTCAAAACTGAGGGAAATACTTACGCTACTTTGCTGCATCATCCTTTCCTCTTCAAGGAAATCCAACGAAGTGCTCAAGAGGTAGCACTAACCCAAACTGATATTGTTTTCAGCTGAACTACCATGGAGTTGTTTTTGTGCAGAAATAAAAGTTCTCGGATTGGAACGAAACTTTGCTAGGATTTTTTATATAAATAAAGAAAAATACTGGAGCCAAGAGCCACCGGAGGGGCCCCCCCTGGGTGAGCACAACCCACCAGGGCGCCCCCCTCCATGCGCGCCCAGGTGGGTTATGCCCACCCGGTGGCCCCACAGACCCTAGCTCCGACGCTATAAAATCCTACTTTCGAAGAAAAAATCAAGGAGGAAGAATTATCTTGTTTCGCAATACGGAGTCGTCGTCACCTCCCGTTCTTCATCGGGAGGCTAGATCTGGAGTCCGTTTGGGGTTCCGGAGAGGGGAATATTCGGTCTTTGTCATCACCAACCCTCCTCCATCACCAATTCCATGATGATCTCCACCGGGAGTGAGTAATTCCTTTGTAGGCTCGCTGGTCGGTGAGGAGTTGGATGAGATTCATCATGTAATCGAGTTAGTTTTGTTAGGGCTTGATCCCTTGTATCCACTATGTTCTGACATTGATGTTGCTATGACTTTGCCATGCTTAATGCTTGTCACTTTGGGCCTGGGTGCCATGATTTCATATCTGAACCGTTTATGTTATCACCATTATATCTATGTTCTAGATCCGATCTTGCAAGTCATAGTCACCTATTACATGTTATGATCCGTAAACCATGTAGTGACAATATGTGGGATACTTTCCGGTGATGACCATAATTTGAGGAGTTCATGTATTCACTATGTGCTAATGCTTTATTCCGGTACTCTCTTAAAAGGAGGCCTTAATATGCCTTAGATTCCTTATGGACCCCGCTGCCACGAGAGGGTAGGACAAAAGATGTCATACAAGTTCTTTTCATAAGCACGCATGACTATTTACGGAATGCATGCCTAAATTATATTTATGAACTGGAGCTAGTGCCGTATTGCCCTAGGTTGTAACTGTCACATGATTAATATCATCCAACAAATCGCCGATCCAATGCCTACGATTTTCCTACATATTGATCTTACTAAGTTACTACTTCTGATGTTACTATTGTCACTGCTACAAAACTATTACTATCACTGTTACCGTTACTGTTGCTGCTACCACTACTATCAAAGCTATCATATTACTGTGCTACTGATCACTTTGGTATAGATAATTAATCTCCAGGTGTGATTGAATTGACAACTCAGTTGCTAATACTTCCAAATATTCTTTGGCTCCCCTTGTGTCGAATCTATAAATTTGGGATGAATACTCTACCCTCGAAAACTGTTGCGATCCCCTATACTTGTGGGTTATCAGTTGACGGCCTAGAATATCATCTATGATGGCCCAATATGGTTCAGCGGGGTTGACTGGTCAAAGATTCAGACATGTGGGGCAGCAATTGCTGAGGTGGCTTCTTCCATGTGGGTCTAACGTAGGTTTATTGCTGATGGTCCCCTCGGTAATAAATCGGCATCAGTTTTGACCAGTCAAGGCTGCTGACATATGAGCCCAGAAGAATTTTACGTGGCTACCTACATGTGGGATGAGGTGTTGGTTTTTGGTGACGATGTGTCGTCAGATCAGTCAACGGTTCTGACATGTGGGCCCATTTTTGTGCTGATGTGGATGCTGGCAGGCGGGTCCATACGTGTATTACATGGCTTCTTACACGTGGGATCACACGCTTTTGATGATGTTCATGACCGTCATGGTATTTAGGCGCACTCAATTTGTATTATATTGCAATTGGCAATCATATTTGATGCAATATTGATTTTAAAAATAAATTTAATATAAATTCCTGCAAAATTTGAATTTCAATCCAAATCGAGCAGTCACTGCTTTTAGTAAACCGCAACCCTTTACAATTGTCAAACACACTGTATAAGACATTACAATAGCCAACCATGGGCCACAGCTGCAGAATGAAAATTAGACACATATGACTTAGTTGCATTGCTCACATATCATAGGATGGGTTAGGTACTTCCTGTTTCTCTACAGGGGCAGTGTTCATGAATTCAAGACGGTTATGCAGATATAATAGGCCCAATTTTAGACTTTCGATTTTAGCCTGTTGCTCTGGCAGGGCCTTCTTGACACCTTCTAGAACTTTTTCGTGCTCTGCAAGGATAATATTCACAGATTTACAGCCATGTTGCATATATGGCATGATATGCTTCATAGCTACATGCTCTTCTTATGCCTTGGCAACATCTTCAGATTGCAGCTGCTGCCATGTCAGTGCCTTCTGCATATCATCTACTTCATCGTGCTTGTTAACCATCGTGTGTTGCGCGTCTTTTGGTTGTTCCTGCTACATTGTCAGGGCATTGATGACATCATTAGGTTGTTGTTTCTGAGGCCAAACACTTACAGTATTGTCACCATTTGAGAATCCCAAGTTTCCCTACATACAAAATTTATATATGTTAAAACATATACAATAATTCCAAATTGTACATGCACCTACCAGAGTATACAGTGGTTGGGTAAAGAAACACAATCTTACTAATTAAGGAAGTGTTTACAGGAAAAAGTTGAGCTACTCACCAGCTAAACCCGCTTTCCCTTCGATGTGCTTCAGCTTGGGGTTGCATATGAAGTTAGAGACATGAGTTTTTCGAACTCTTCGTGTACCATCTGCACTCTGACAATGATGGAGAACCGGTTAGTCATCTATACCCATTTATGTGTCAAATACATCCTAGGGTTTCTCTAGTTACGCCTGCATCATGCCTCCCCCTTTTTGGAATAGAAATCATATGGTTATGTTCTCCAATCCATGAAATCTGAGTAAGTTTCGTTAGATCCATGCAGTGTATTGATTGTTTGAATGGTACAAGTGATAAGTGATTAGTTGTTTCATCTGTGCAAATGATTTCTGCTAATAATCCGACTAGGGTTACTGTTCATGCTAATAATTCCTAGCCAGGTCTTGACAATTGATTTTGAATGACCTACATATATGGTTGTGCCATTATTTTATTCAAGATTGGTCTGTACATAGACGATTGTGCTTAAAATTGAACCATAATCTCTGGATATGTCTAAACAAATAGCCTTAAATTCCTAATCCTACTTTACGGCATGTAAACATTGATTTGATGCCAAATTTTGGCAACTGCCAAATGTTCGCTAGAGATTAGTTTGTAAACATTAATTTGACGCCACATTTTGTTTTACTATATGTATAGGTGCTATCTGAAAATGTCAACGGCGAGGATGAAGATGGCCAGAGGAGGTACAAGAGGCAAATCCTCAAGGAGCTTTATGCGGAAATGCATAACAGGCATATTAGGACCTGGAACTGGGGCTTTCGATGCCCATTTTGCGACCAAAAGCTTCATCACACATATCAAAGTGTTCTGGTGCATGCAAGAGGACGATCCGTTGGCTCCTTCAAGCAGAAGTATTCTCACAGGGTGGCGCATGCCGAGTACCTGGAGAAGCTTCAGGATCGTGCCGGCAGATGAGATGAGATGTGGGATCGAACTATGTATGGCTATGTAGTTTCTTAATTATGAATGCGTTTGAGCATGCTTAATGATGGTTGAATATATAATTATGGTTGAACTATGCTTGTGTACGCTTATTATCTATGTCTGAGTATGTTTAATCTATGTTTACTTATGTCTAAATGTGGGGTATGATGCAATCAGTTCGGTTGATGGAATCTACCTTCGTCCTGGTTTATTGGCCCCCTTTGTAATTTGTGTTAAATTTTGACCAAAGATTTAACTAACAAATGTTTATGCATGTCACCAAAAATTATATCATTGAACACTATGTGCAAATACGCATCCAACGATATAATTTTTGCTGGCCTACACTAACATTTTGTCAGTTAAATCTTTGGTCAAGATTTGGCACAAATTACAAAGGGAGCCAATAAACCAGGACGGAGGTAGTACGTCAATCATACACGGTTCCCAAAATTGGAACCATGTGCAATGACTTTCATTCCTATTACATCAATCACACACGGTTGGCTATAGCAAACTATTACCTCCGAAACTCTTTGTGGGACAGAAAAACCTCACCACCAAATTCAAAAAAGAAAGAAGAAAACCCTCACCATCCCCACGTCACAAAAACCCTCACCCCACCCGCCACCCCCTCCGGTCCCCATTCACACCTGCATAAGCTCCTCCGCGACTCTGCATGGCACCGCCTATCATCGTGGCAACCACTTAGCTCGACATCTGTCGCCGCTGCCAGGCTGCTGGCAAACCCCGCCGAATTTCGCCACTTCCGCTTGCCGCCGCCAGGCTGCTGGCAAACCCCACCGCATCTTGCCTCTTCCGCTTGCTACCGCCTATCGCCATCAACTTTCTCGATGCTGCTTGCGGTCGACCCAACTGCGCCCGATTGGGGAATTCGTCGTATTGAGGGTTTTTTCTCATGGACAATGAGGTAACTAATTTAATGAGATATTATCTCATCACTTATCATAGTTCATCTGCCTCCTTTAATCACCCGACCAAAATCGCCATGAATTCATTTTTATTCGAGCCGATTTGAGGATTTTCTTTCATTCAAAGAGTGTACAATGCGCGGACACATCAGGACTTTGCGGCCTCGGCCAGACATCCATGGAGTTCCATCTCACCATACCAGATGACTTGAGGATGCGCGCGGTATGTTCAATCTCACCCTAAATCGGTTGGCATGGCCTACTTTCTTGAACATATACTATATATTGCTGCATTTGGATAAAAGGTGTCACATGCAACATATATGTCAAAGGGGATCCCCCCCTCTTCTTTCTATATTAGGAAAATAAATGATGTATTGTTCTTTAGATTACTCTTATATTTCCATGACATCATGGTTACCCTATCTGTTTAATTATATATTTTTGTCCTTTGATTATAACTGTTGTACAGTTCTTTCAATTTCGCCCATATTTGCATGTTACCATATTCTTTAACAATCTTACCATTTTCTATAGCGCGCCTCTTGCTATGCAACAGAATCTGTAGTACACAATCTTTCCCTTTACATAAATCAAAACTGCAGGGATGTATACTGAACACAAACCATGGATTTACAATCGTTGCTTCTGTAAGGCTTGATGAATGTGGTCACTCCTATTTTGCCACAGGACTTTGGACATAAATTTCTAAGTTTTATGTACTGAAAGCTAGCACCAAAATTGCACTGCACATAAAAGAGCCTGGTCATGAGATATATGCTAACTTCCCCGACGATATCATCCATCCAGACTTTGTTCGAAGTAAGTGTTCTTTTCAAGTATCTGCATGTTGACTTACCCAACAATATAAAGGAATTGTATAGTATTTAAGCAACTAATTTTTATTCCATTTTCTTACTCTATTCCTACCTACTAACTTGTAGTTGCTAATACATTTTTCTATTGCCCTATTTAACTAAATATTCCATGTACTCCCACTTCTATCAAAAAGCACCGCCGATGAGGAGACTCCGGAGATGGAGAACCGGGCTGCCAACAAGCAGAGGCGGGGCGAGCAAGAACCGCAAGCGACTCCAGCAGGCCTAGACTTCATCAGCAGCTTCCCTGATGATATGTTGATAGTCATCATCTCCCTTCTCCCAATCAAATATGGGGCGCGGAAAACCATCCTTTCCTGGTGGTGGTGCCCCCTATGCCACTCCACCCCTCTCGACCTCATCGACACCCACGAGCTCTGCCATGGCTATCGCAAAAGCTTGGATACGTTCTCCCAGATCCTCGGCAATCACCGTGGCCCAACCAGAGGCCTTAGCATGGGCAAGTTCCATTCCAACGGCAAGGACCGAGCCAAGCTTGATGACTGGTTCCGATTGTGGGAGTCCTGGACTAAGGGGTCCTCGGACATCCAGCCTGTTATCTATGGGCCGGACTGATGGGCTGTGAAGATATGAAGACCGAAGACTGCACCATGTCCGGATTGGACTCTACTTGGCGTGGAAGACAAGCTTGACGACCGGATATTCCTTCTTATGTAACTGACTCCATGTAAACCCTAGATCCCCTCGGTGTCTATATAAACCGAAGGGGATAGTCCGGAAAGGACAACACATATACTCATTACCATATTCATAGGCTAGACTTCTAGGGTTTAGCCATTACGATCTCGTGTTAGATCAACTCTTGTAATACTCATATTCAACAAGATCAATCAAGTAGGAAGTAGGGTATTAACTCCATAGAGAGGGCCCGAACCTGGGTAAACATTGTGTCCCATGTCTCCTGTTACCAATGATCCTAGGCGCATAGTTCGGGACCCCCTACCCGAGATCCGCCGGTTTTGACACCGAGATTGGTGCTTTCATTGAGAGTTCCACTGTGTTGTCGAGAAAAGGCTCGATGGCCCCTTCAATCGTCAATAATGACGTTGTCCAAAGAGGAACCTTCCTCCCCGGACAGATCTTCATATTCAGCGGCTTCGTACCACGGGCCAACTCGCTTGGCCATCTGGAACAGATCGATAGCTACACCCCCGGCCATCAGGTCAGATTCGGAAGCTTGAACTACGTCGCGGATATCCATGGAGACTTGATCTTCAAAGGACTGGAGCCCACGGCGATCGCTCCCCCTCATCCCGATGAACGTGACTTAAATCTGTCATCGAATCACACCCAGGAGATGGTTCCTGCAGTTGCAACGACCTTAGAGCCAAAGTAGATCGAGCCATCCAAAGCCTTAGAGTATGCGGCGTTGGAGCCGCACGTGGACTCGATGCCCTGTGATATTCGCTTTAACGGAACTTTGGACTCGTCTCCAGCTACAAGTTCTGGACTGTGTACACCTGCGGACACCGAGCTAGATCGGTTATCGATCCTCGAGTTCAGCGCCGCTGACATGTTCCAACACTCGCCTTTGGGTGACGTGCTAAAATCTTTAAAGAATTTGTCCTTGGAAAAGGACTCACAGCCGAACTATGTCCGGTTCGAGCTAGAGACAGATGATGAGGAATTTCGCTTCCCACCCGCCACCTACTTCATAGCCACCATCAATGACTTAACCGACGTGCTTGACTATGGCTCCGAAGACATCAATGGTATGGACGACGATGCCGACAAGGAGCAAGGCCAAGACCCGCCATTCACTAAACGCTGGACGACCACCTATTCATACGACGTGTACATGGTTGATACACCTAGGGGATCCGGCGACGACAAAGAATAGCCGAATACAAACAAAACCTCTGAGACACCATCCAAGCGCCGGCGGCCCAAACCTGGCCCTAAGTCCCGTCGCTCAAAGGACGACAACACTGGCACCAGAGAAAATAGTACTCCGCGCGACGCCGAAAACAGCAAAGACCCCGCTGGGGCTACATCCGGACAGGAACACGACAGCAGGCAAGACAACAATAACGAATAGGCCATAGAAGATGACCCGGAGGATGATAGTTACCATCCGCCCTCCGAGGAGGATACAAGCCTAGGAGCACTTTAAGCTTCAGCTCATAGCCACTTCAAGGAGCCTGAAAAAGAAACAACAGCAGCTTCAAGCTGAACAAGACCTGCTCGTCGATAGATGGACTGACGTCCTGAAAGCCGAGGAATATGGCCTCAACCGCCCAGCCAAGAGCTACCTGAAATGTAGACTGCTACCTCAATTTGATGAGGAAGCGCCGGAGCATATATCTCCCTCACGCAATGTGGATCGACCACCATGCAGTCGGGATAGGGCGGCGGAACGGCCACCCCGCGGTAGAGATAAAGCGGCAACTCAGGCCGAACAGCAGACCGCCCCACCACCCCATCAAAATAGGGATGGAAGAGTCCGGAGTCATACGTATGACCTCCGACAGACCCTGGATAGTAAAGCAGAACACACAAGATCGGTCTATAGATCACAAGGACGTGCCTCGAGGTGCGACGACGGCTACGTATTCGGACGTGGCAAACCTAACCACGCTCGAGCCGAATGCCGCAGACGGACTCCTTTAGAGCTCCGCCATGATGCGACCCGATACAGAGGCCGCCGCACACCGGCTCTGCTTCACAGATGAAGTATTGGATCATGAATTCCCCAAGGGATTCAAGCCCGTCAATATTGAATCATATGATGGCACAACCGATCCTGCAGTATGGATTGAGGATTTCATCCTCCACATCCACATGGCCCGAGGAACGACCTCCATGCCATCAAAATACCTCCCATTAAAGCTCAAAGGACCAGCTCGGCACTGGTTAAATAGCCTGCCTGAGAACTCCATCGGCAGCTGGGAAGACTTCGAAGAGGCTTTCCTCGACAACTTCCAAGGAACTTATGTCCGGCCACTAGACGCCGATGACCTAAGCCACATTGTCCAACAACCTGGAGAATCAGCCAGAAAATTCTGGACTAGGTTCCTAACCAAGAAGAACTAGATCGTTGACTGTCCGGATGCCGAGGCCCTAGCAGCCTTCAAACACAGCATCCGTGAAGAATGGCTAGCACGCCACCTCGGACAAGAAAACCGAAGTCGATGGCAGCCCTTACAACACTCATGACCCGCTTTTGCGCCGGCGAGGACAGCTGGCTGGCTCGTAGCAAAAACACAGTCAGCGAGGCAGGCCCCACCGGGGCCAAGAACAACAGCGGCAAGCTCCGGCACAATAGACACAAACGCCGAAGCAATGGCGACAACACCGAGGACACCACAATCAATGCCGGATTTAGTGGCTCCAAGTCCAGCCAACAAAAGAAGCCCTACAAAAGAAACAACGAAGGACCTTCCAGCCTGGATCGCATACTCGACCGTCCGTGCCAAATTCACGGCACCCCGAATAAGCAAGCCAATCATACCAACAGGGATTGTTGGGTCTTCAAGCAGGCTGGCAAGTTAAATGCCGAAAACAAAGAAAAGGGATCACAAAGTGAGGACGATGATGAAGAGCCCGGCAGCCGAACACCGGGGG
>NC_041384.1:452853819-452893163 GCF_002162155.2 Triticum dicoccoides
CCCAAGTCAAAACAGTGAACATGATATACGCCACGCACATCCCCAGAAAGGAGCGCAAACGAGCACTCAGGAACGTCTACGTGGTAGAGCCAGTCGCCCCCAAGTTCAATCCATGGTCGTCATTCCCGATCACCTTCGATCGACGAGATTATCCGACTAGTATCCGCCACGGTGGTTCGGCCGCACTGGTCCTCGATCCAATCATCGACAGATTCCATCTCACTCGAGTCCTGATGGATGGTGGAAGCAGCCTCAATCTGCTGTACCAGGATACAGTATGGAAGATGGGCATTAATCCCTCACGAATCAAACCAACAAAGACTACCTTTAAACGAGTCATACCAGGTGTCGAGGCTCGCTGTATGGGCTCAATCATGCTGGAGGTGGTCTTCGGTTCTCCGGACAACTTCCGAAGTGAAGAGTTAATCTTCGATATCGTCCCCTTCCGCAGCGGCTACCACGCACTGCTCGAAAGAACCGCGTTTGCTAGATTTAACGCAGTGCCACACTATGCTTATCTCAAGCTCAAGATGTCTGGTCCATGCGGCGTCATAATAGTCAATGGAAATACGAAACGCTCCCTCTGAACAGAGGAGCAAACCGCTGCCCTCGCAGCAGAAGTACAGAGTGGCCTTCTCAAGCATCACTGTAATCTAGTTGCCGAGCCCCTGGACACCATCAAGAGGGTCCAGACTACACTGCAACAGGACAGCGCGGCTCGTCAAGAGCTCGACTAGCAATTCGCCCTCCGTCCCAACCCCAATGAGGTAGTGGCATTCGTACCACGTGTACACAATTACGCACTCAAAATTCCATGGACATCGACGGAGGCACGAGATAACCCGGGGGCTACAATTCGGCAAAACCGACCCCGGACACACATACCTTCACTTATTTTTCTCATTATAGGCACCTTTTTTCGTAGGCCTGATATCAAGTCCTCTAGAAGGACTGGAACGCAATGGAGGCAAGCAACACAGGTGTGTAGGGTAACCTTTATACGTTCTTCTTGACGGTATTCACACTTCTTTCTTAGGCCCCGCACGCTGCACCATACCAGTTCCGGCACGTTAAATGGCCAGATACTTCTAGCACCATCTGTACAAGATACGCCTTGACGTATCCATCCAGTTATAATAAAAATGGTTTGTGGCCCAGTCTCTGTGTTTTTCACTTCTTACTTAGTTTTATTTTGATCTGCCTATCTGCTGCACCGACACTCTTTTAAGTTTCATATTCGCGAGGGGATACCTATCAACCCACAATACGGCAGCACAGTCCGAACACTTCTTATATATAAGTTTGGCACCCCGAATTTAGTATTATATGCATTGGCTCCGAATCATGTCTTTGGTCAATAGTTGGATTGCCCGGCTCCTATGCTTGCTACCCTATGTTCCACTCCATCGGCTAGGGTAGTACAGGGAGAACTACCGTGATTGTGCCCCGGCTTGGACCGGACGAGCACCATAGTAGAGAAAGCCGAAAACTGACTATCATGATACGACGAGAGCCAATCAGCTACTCGAGGGTTACAAATCATTGGAGATTTTATCCGCATTATGCGAGAGATCGGTACTTCCCGATCAGATGATGACAGCACCCTGGCTCGAACCAGGGGCTGCACCCATGCTTTATTATAGAACTCCTATGGCTAAGTGAGGGCGTTTAAGCCGTATAGTCTGATTGCCTTGTTCGTTGCGCTAAACAACTCCTTCAAGGACCATGTAATTGGATCAAGATTGTTTAGATTCCATCCCGAACATCTCCGTACTATCTATGTGAGTGCAGAAGCTGACGACTGGCCAACCCTCAGATTACATATAACATGGTCGCATAGGAGGAAACAATCAAAGCATAACAAAATTGCATTAACAAAACAGGCTTTGTTTCTCATAATACAAGGCAAAGGCAACATGAATACATTCATTCAAACACAATGTCCGATGAACATTGTGCTGCCGCAAGGCGAGAACCCTCCAGGACATCCGCAAAATACCATTCCAGTGTACGGTGCTCCTTGCCCTCCGGGGGCCCCCTGCTCACCTCGACGGCATCCATCTTCGCCCACCACATCTTGCAACGGGCGAAGGCCATGCACGCACCTTCAATACAGGCCGAGCGCTTCACGACGTCCAGCCGAGGACAAGCGTCCACCATCCGCCTCACGAGTCCGAAGTAGCTGCTGGGCATAGCTTCGGCTGGCCATAGCCGGATTATCAAATCCTTAATGGCTAGTTCGGCCACCCTATGCAGCTCCACTAGCTGTTTCAGCTGATCGGTGAAGGACAAGGGATGCTCCGTCGCCACATACTGCGACCAGAATAGCCTCTCCATGGAACCCCCTCCTTCGGCTCGATAGAACTCCGCGGCATCGGATACACTGCGTGGCAAATCCTCAAAGTCCCCTGGGGAACTCCGAACTCGATTTAGTAAAAGGTACTGCTTCTCCGCATACTTGCTTTGCATCTTAAATGCCTTACCCGCCATGATCTTCTTGGCCTCATGGATCTCCTGGAGGGCGGCCTGGGCCTCATTCCGGGCAGTCTCCGCGCTTTGACGGCCTTGGCGAGTTCGGTCCCTTGAACCGACGCATCATGCTCAAGGTCTCGCATTTTTTCACCGCGTCTTGGAGCTCCTGCTGGACTTCTTTGACCCGGGCCTTGAGCTTCTTACGGGCGGCTTGCTGCTGGACAGCCTTCTCCTCGGCCTCGCCCAGGGCCTTCTTTAGGGCCTCGACCTCGGTCGCGGCTTCTGCACATATAACGATACCGCTGTCACTACACAACGCTTATCCTTTCCCGAACATATAGCAAGTTGTTACGCACCTTGTTTCTCTTGGAGCCGAACCTTAGTCTCACCGAGCTTGTTCTCGGTCCGCTCCAGCTTTTGCTTCAGCTCGGAGACCTCGGCAATATGCGAGGTCGCAGCCAACAACGATGCCTACTTATTCATACATATTCTGTTAGTCTCCTACAATAAGAGGTTGATCCTCTCTCCAGTTCTTCTTGCCGAACTCCGGACAATGTCTCAGGGGCTACTGAATACATGGGGTTTTCCTCTTTCTATGTCACTTACCTTGAAACCCGTCAACAGATTGCTATAGGCTTCGTGTAGTCCACTCTTGGCAGACTGAACCTTTTCGATCACCGCACTCATAAGGACGCGGTGCTCACCCACAACGGAGGCGCCTCGTAGCGCCTCCATCAGGTGATCCGGCGCCCTTGGGTGGACAGGGGCCACCGGTGGAATTAGCACACCCCCCTCCTATGAAGGAGGGTGCTCGCCTGATTCCGGAGCCATATGGATCTCCGGAATCGTATCCGGCTGAGGGCCAAACTGAATACGACCCTCTTCGCCGGTCTCCTTGGGGATCTGCTCCCCCATCTGTCCGGTAGTGGAGGTCCTGCCTTGTGGCGCCCCCCGGACAATGTCCTGAGCTCCTCCCTTTGGAGTGGCCCTCCAGGATAACACTTTGGTGTCGCCCTTGGCCCGGGGGGAGCAAGCAGGCGGTGGCGACATGCTTACCATCTCCGACGGAACCAGCGAACTTCCAGATGAGGAACGCTGGATAAGGTCACGGACCGGACTACAAAAGTGTGGATTAACCATGTCAGCATAATAAAAAGAAAGGGCTGGATATGCGCGTAAATGAGCCATGTCACTTACGATGCGGCCTGAGGCCTAGTGTGGGGGTGTCGTTCCGGACTACTGTCAACGTCCCATGTGGTGTTGACCGCTGGGGCGCCCTTCCCCTTTTTGGGCGCTTCGCCTTCGGATGTGCTAGGGCCACTGAGGGAGTCCTGGATTGGGGGGTCTCCGGACAGCCGGACTATCTCCATTGGACGGACTGCTAGACTATCAAGATACAAGATTGAAGACTTCATCTCGTGTCCGGATGGGACTCTGCTTGGCGTGGAAGGCAAGCTAGGCAATACGTATATGGATATCTCCTCCTTTGTAACCGACCTTGTGTAACCCTAACCCTCTCCGGTGTCTATATAAACCGAAGGGTTTTAGTCCTTAGGACAACAACCATAACATACAATCATACCATAGGCTAGCTTCTAGGGTTTAGCCTCTCTGATCTCGTGGTAGATCTACTCTTGTACTACCCATATCATCAATATTAATCAAGCAAGACATAGGGTTTTACCTCCATCAAGAGGGCCCGAACCTGGGTAAAACATCGTGTCCCCTGCCTCCTGTTACCATCCGGCCTAGACGCACAGTTCGGGACCCCCTACCCGAGATCCGCCGGTTTTGACACCGACATTGGTGCTTTCATTGAGAGTTCCGCTGTGCCGTCGCCACCAGGAAGGATGTCTCATCCCGTCTTTAAAGACGTCACTATCGCTGAGGGAGCTTTGGCTATCGGCCAAACTTTCCGGCTAGGTGGTTTTCTTATGACCGCCTGTTCGGCCGCTGCGTCGACGATGACTTCTCGGGTCATCGAAAGCAATCTTCACGTCAACTCGGAACTTGCCGAGCAGTTAGATCCAATGGAGCTCTCTTCCCTTACCAAGCTCTTGGATCGCATCGCCGCCCTGGGAGTCGCTACAGACTACGATAAGATTGGGCCTAAACCCGATCTTAGAGAGATCAACTCTCCCCAGGTCACCCATCACGTTGCAGTGGTGGAGGAACAATACGGCAACCCTTCATCTATCTTAAGGACTAGCTATGTCCGGATTCCCGATCCCTCCAAGCCGGATACCCACGGAGGGGAGGACGTCACTCAAGGCCTGAACCTAGAATCAGGCAGCGGGCTAGATTTATCGGAAAACATCCAAGAATCCAAACTTTCGAGTTCGGAAACTCCTTGGCCCCTGAGTCTCAGATTGGGTAAGGATTCGTATTCAATTCCATCCACCCACCCAAACATACGTGATCTATCCCAAATTAGGCAAGAGCCCGAAAAAACAGTACACCATTACTGGGCCAGATTCCTCCTGGTCATGAACAGGATAAAGGACTGCCGCGAGGAAGACGCAATTTTATTCTTCTGCAATAATTGCACGGACAAGGGAATCCTCAACGCCATAAGTCACCGCGAAATTACATGCTTTACCGACTTGGTGTCCATAGTACGAAAGTACTGTGCGATGGAAAGCGCCTGGAAAACCGAAATAAAATTTTGGGATAATCCGGCCCTGAATACAAACCCAGTCCGAAATAAAAGGGTGCATTATCACAATACACCTGGGTTAACTACCAAAAAGCAAAAGCCCTCTACGGGGCGAGGAACCATACTGGAGGGATGGCTCAACGGACCCTGCAAAATTCATAGTAGAGCGGATGCAATACCAACGCATAGCCTTAGAGCATGTTGGATACTCCGACAGGTGGCCAAAAGTGGTGAGGACCTACTCCTCCCAAAAACCATAGAGCACCATCCCGTGGACAACAATACGGTGTTAACGGTCTTTGAGACCTTCGCGTCAAATAATAGACGCAAGCGAACACTCCGCAGCATGGCCGAAATCTGCCACATAGCAGAAATAAATCCTTGGAGTGACACGGCTATTACCTTCAATGCCAGTGACGAACCCAAATTCCGAACAGCCCGAGCACCAGCCGCACTGGTCCTCAGTCCAATCGTGGATGGCTTTCGACTCAACAAGGTACTCACGAACGGAGGCAGCGGATTAAACCTCATCTATGAGGAAACTCTTCAAAAGATGGAAATAGACTGGAGCCGCATTGAGCAAAGTAGCACAACCTTTAGAGGAATCATCCCCAGTCGGGAAGCACGTTGTGCAGGAAAATTCACACTAGACGTGGTATTTGGCACGCCGGATAATTATAGGTCCGAAGAAATTACATTCCAAGTGGCCCCGTTCAGCAGCAGATACCACGCTCTACTAGGGCAGGAGGTGTTTACAATCTTCCAACCATACCCCATTACGGGTACATGAAGCTCAAAATGCCCGGGCCCAACGGAATCATCACTCTTGCTAGTGATCCGGACATAGCACTCCGCACCGAAAATAAGACAGCCGCACTGGCCCTCGAGGCACTATTCGAAGCCCTAGCGGCCGAGGAACTAACTGCACTGCGCTCCACGGTGAACAGGGACGATGTGATACTCGATAAAAGATCCAAGTCCACCTCCTTTAAATCGGCGGACGAAATAGTCAAATTCCAAGTCCATCCAATGGACCCTACAAAAATAGCTTCCATCGGGGCACAATTAAACCCTGATGTCGACTCCGCACTGCGAGAGTTCCTATGCGAGAACTGGGACATTTTTGCCTGGCACCCTTCAGACATGCCAGGAATCCCACGCAGGCTGGCTGAGCACAGCCTAAATATCCTAAAAGGATTCAAGCCAGTCAAGCAGGCTCTTCGACGTTTCTCCGAGCCTAAGAGACAAGCCATGGGAGAGGAACTAGCCAAGCTATTGGAGGCCGGATTCATCAGAGACATAAAACATCTGGACTGGCTAGCAAACCTGGTGATGGTACCAAAGAAGGACAAATCCTGGCGCTTGTGCATTGATTTTAAGGACCTTAACAAGGCCTGCCCAAAGGATCCCTTCCCCCTCCCTCGCATCGATCAAATCATCAATGCTACCATGGGACACGATTCATTGTGTTTCCTCGACGCATACTCCGGCTACCATCAAATTAAAATGGCGGAGCCAGACCAAGCCGCAACGACATTCATCACACCATACGGCCCATTCTGCTTCAACACAATGCCCTTCGGGCTCAAAAACGCCAGCGCAACATATCAGCGCATGATTCAGACATGGCTGGCAAACCAGATCGGCAAAATAGTGGAGGCATACGTGGATGACGTGGTTGTTAAAACCAAGCATGTCGAAACTCTAGTAGACGACTTGAGGCTCACATTCGACAACCTCCGAACATATGACATCAAGCTCAATCCGGAAAAATGCGTTTTTGGTGTACCAGCCGGAAAGCTCCTGGGATTCATTGTCTCCAGTAGAGGTATTGAAGCTAATCCGGCCAAAATCCGAGCGTTGTCAGAGTTGGCTACCCCAACAGACCTCAAACAAATACAAAAATTGACTGGATGCGTGGCGGCTCTAAGCCGTTTTATCTCCCGCTTGGGAGAAAAGGCATTACCCCTTTATCGCCTCCTCTGACGCACCGAACACTTCGAGTGGACGGATGCCGCCTCGGCCGGACTCAATGAAATAAAAGCCATATTGGCAACAAACCCAGTCTTGGCCGCGCCAAACATTGGCGAACCACTGCTATCATACATTGCGGCAACTCATCAAGTAGTAAGCGCAGTGCTCGTCGTCGAGCGAGAAGTGGACAGACACAAATTCCCCCTTCAAAAGCCGGTTTACTATGTGTCCACTGTCCTTACTCCATGCAAATCACGGTACCCGCATTATCAAAAGATAGCGTACACGGTATTTATGGCATCCCGGAAGCTGGGACACTACTTTCAAGAGTGTTCGATAATGGTAGCCTCGGAAGTACCACTTAACGATATTATAAACAACCGCGACACGACTGTCCGGATTGCCAAATGGGCCATTGAGCTCCTCCCGTTCGACATAACTTACAAGCCACGGCGAGCTATCAAGCCGCAAGTTTTAGCTGACTTCATCGCTGAGTGGATGGAAGCCGAACTCCCTAAAGAGTACGGCACATATTCAAACTGGATCATGCACTTCGACGGCTCCAAAATGTTGGCTGGTCTGGGGGCTGGCGTCGTTTTGACGTCCCCAACAGGAGATACCATTCAATACGTACTATAGATAATGTATACAGACTCCAACAACGCAGCCGAATATGAGGCCCTTCTACATGGTCTCCGAATGGCAGTATCCATGGGCATTCAACGCCTAGAGGTGCGCGGGGATTCGAACCTCGCGATATCCCAGATAAATGGAGACTTCGACGCCAAGGATCCGAAAATGGCAGCTTATCGCAATGTCGTCCTAAAAATGTCAGCTCGGTTCGAGGGGCTTGAATTTCACCATGTGGCTCGGGAAAACAATCAGGCGGCGTATATCCTCGCCCGCATCGGTGCAAAACACGACGTGGTCCCTCCCAACATATTTCTGGAACGGCTCTTCAAGCCATTCGTAGCATGGGAAGGGGACACCGGTAATAACAGTCCGGACCCGGCCAAAATACCCGATACCGAACTCTCTGACACAATCGGAGGCTCCACCACCGAAATAACACATTCAGCCCACGAAATAATGGCCATTATTGCCCCGTGGACAGAACTATTCCTGGCCTACCTAACTAGACATGAACTTCCAGAGGACCAAAATGAGGCACGCTGCATAGTGCGGCGATCCAAGGCCTACAGGGTCCATGAGGGAGAATTGTACAAAAAAAGCGCTACCGGAGTCCTTCAAAGGTGCATCTCCGAAGAGGAAGGGCGAAACCTTTTGGCAGAAATTCACGCCGGACTCGGCGGTCATCACGCCGCAGCCCGAGATCTTGTAAGCAAGGCCTTCCGTACAGGATTCTATTGCCCAATGGCCCGGGCAGATGCACAGGACTTGGTCCAACGTTGCGCCGATTGCCAGCTCTTTGCAAATCAAAGCCACATGCCACCCACCGCCCTCCAAACAATCCCCATTACATGGCCCTCCGCGGTCTGGGGGCTTGACATGGTTGGACCCCTTAAAGGGGGAACCCACAAGAAAAAATACTTATTGGTCATGGTGGATAAATTCACCAAATGGATAGAGGCTAAACCGGTTAATACAGCCGAATCCGGACCGGTGATAGATTTCATATACGGGGTTGTACACCGTTACGGCGTCCCCCACAGCATCATCACTGATAACGGCACGAACTTCACGGCCGACGAGGTAAAACTTTGGTGCAGCAAAATGGGCATCAAGCTCGATTATGCTTTAGTCTATCACCCACAAACCAACGGTCAAGTCAAATGAGCAAATGGTCTTATAATGAGCGGCATTAAACCCAGATTAGTGCGCTCCTTAACGGAGTCTGACAAGCACTGGGTAGAGGAGCTCGACTCCGTACTCTGGGGGCTGCGGACCACGCCGAATCGTAGTACCGGATATACACCTTTTTATGGTGTACGGCGCAGAGGCAGTCCTGCCCTGTGACATAATTCATGACTCACCTCGAGTGCGCATGTACGAAGAAAGAGAAGCCGAGCTCGATCGGCAGGACAGTCTGGACACCTTGGAGGAAGAGTGCGACGTAGCCAAAGCCCGTTCCGCATTTTACCAGCAATAGGCTCGCAGATACCAAAGCAGAGAAGTACGGGCCAAAACTTATAACATTGGCGAACAAGTTCTACGGCTGCCGAATAAGAAAAAGAACAAGCTCGAGCCCAAATGGGAAGGTCCCTTCATTATCGACCAAGTTCTGACCGGTGGAGCGTACCGACTGCGGGATGCATCGACTAGTCGACTCGAGCCGAACCCATGGAACGCAGCCAGGCTTCGAAGATTCTACACTTAGCACCGGACTCTATGTTAGTCCCCTCCCTTTGTCCATTTTCTGCATATGCATCATCTGTCTTGTTTCCCTTTCTTTCTTTTATTTCTCTAGGCCTTCAAGGGTCACCTTGTGCCTCACTCGTACATTACAGATGCGCTAGCCGCACTCTTCATACCTGGGGGCTTGTTTCACAGAAGCTTTAATTATTTTCCTGGGCCTCACGCCCAACACATGTGTTATACTTCCGCATGTACCTTTTTTCACCATTATATGCATCGATATGACTTAAGTTTTGGCCAAGGTGGGTTGCCTGGCTCTTGTATTTATGCCCTACGTTCTTGTCAATTCGGCTAGGTCATAAGGGGAGCACCTCTGCGATTGTTACCGCCGGGTCAGCCGGACGTGTACCTCAGACTGGGTGAAGCCGAAAGCTAGCGTTCTTAAGGGAATATTCGGTCAGTGAACAAAAGATGACTTTTATTATTCATATCTGCCCCCAGATGATTTTTCTGTGCTTCTTATCGCAGTCCGAACATGCACTTTAGGGCATGCTTACCCAGGGAAAGGAACCCTTAACGGAACTATTCTCACTGGAAGATGTTTCTTACTACCCATGTAATATAACATAACTAGTTGGGCACTTGTCTGATAAAGCACTAATGACCCCTACGCCTGGTCTCCACGCATGCCCCGGTTCTTACATAACCGAGAGGGTATTCGGATGCACTCCGGACTGTCGGGTCTCGAGGTTGAAGCGAAAAGGTCCGCCACGACAAACGATCTACAATCCGGCTAGAAGGCATTATACATGTCACTTTAAAATTACATAGTCAATTTGACTGGTTGAATTCCTCTTCAATACCATCCAACGGGCTGTCTAGTCTACAGTCCTGTTGGGAATACTTTGCGGCCAATTCTACTTGGCCGTATACTAAGCTCACAGGGATCTCCTTCCCCTCAGGCCCCACAGGTCCGACTTCAGCCATGTGGTTCGGGCCAGCCTTCGTGTACCGTGTCTTCACCATTGCCCAGGATTCCCTGACGCCCTGATGGCAGGCCGATATCTTCCATAATTGGAAGCGCCACCGTGCTCCCTTCAGCTTTTCTACAAGCTCTCCAAGGCCTTCGGGTATGGAGACGGATGGACACAAGGCCTGGGCGACGCCTTGCATCACCTACCGAACTCGTTCGTGCAGCTGTGAGAGCTCGGGAAGAAGGTCACTTGTTGAACCGGGCATTTCCTCTGCAGGACGACCTGTTAGCATACCTACAGACATAACTCTGTCAGCCAGCTTCCTCACTGAACTCTTTTTCAAAGTTCGTTCAAGCACTTACTAAATATGCCGCGTCGAAGCCACCGATTTTCCTTAACAGAGTCAGACAGTTGGGCGCGAACATCTTGTAGTTCCACGCCCAGCTTGGTGTTGGCATCTTGGAGATCATTTTTCTCCTGCCTCACCCTCGTAAGCACGTTCTCACCGGCCTTCAGCTGGCGTTGGAGCTGCTGCTTATCCGGATTTACTCCAGTGTCATCTGCAATTTTATTGGCAGATCTGCATACACGCCGCATTCTATATGATACTTATCATTTGAAGGATATGTTACCAGAGGGGGTCTCTTTGGGCTCCCCTGCTGCGGCCAGTGCGGCCTGAAGTTGGGCTTTGCACTCTTCCAGCTCCTGGGACAGTTGACTATTCTTTTCTGTAAGAACCTGCATAACAAATGATCCTTAAATCAGTTATCCTAACTGTTTCAAGTCTCAGGGGCTACTGATATATATAATCATCAAATTTTCTCACCCGTATGTCTTTTACATACTGCTCTGTGGCTCTGGCTAGACCATTTTGAGCGGCACGAAGGTGCGCGTCTCCCGAGTTGAAGGCATCCAATGCCTCTCGGGAGAAACAAGCATCACGAAGAACAGTCCGGCGATGCCTGTGGTTCATGGCACTTTCCACCTCGGAATGGGTGGCGGACAGTTTATCCGCATCCTATGTCGGAGGAGCACCCGGCGCACGCCTTCTATTCATTCCCGCCTCCGAATCCGGCCTTGGAGCCTGGCTTGTCGAGGCGTGATTGGTAGCCTCTTCGGGTATAGTCCGGCGAGCGCTCTTTTTCCTGAAAGAAGGCATGGGCATTAGTATGCCTCTGAATATGGCTTACAATAAAGATGGCGCGCTGTACCGCTGCGCCAGTGTCTCAATCCCGACTGCGGGTCTTTTCAGCCTGCTTGGCCTCGCGGCCCCTTGTTGGCCAGTCGCCGCAGGCTCGGCCTTCGGCCTCGAGGACCTCCCCTGCAAAACACGGCTGTTATACGGCGATCAAAAACATGCAAGGACGGATCCCTTTTTGAATAGCTGGGACTTCGGTCTCAATCACCTGTGAGGCTGGAACTAGCCCAGGGTAATCGGCCGTAATGGCCACCAAAGCATTGTCATTACTCGCTTAGTAAAATATCCCATCGATCATCTCCACAGATATGTCCGGATCCTCCTAAGAGGCCGGGTCAAGGGACCGTCCAGGGTCCTCGGGTTGTGGAGGAGGTCTATTTATCTCCTTTACGGCCTGGCGTAGCTCCTGTGATGAAATCGCTAGAATGTATACTTAACTACAGGAATACAAAATGGTTGGGCGATAAAAAGTCTCCGCTTACCCAGCTCGGAGGATTGTACATAGAAAATTCGCCCTGCGGGTTGACACGAAGGAATTCCTCCTCTTCTCCCTTGTACAAAGTGGATAAGATCTTTCTTAGATCAGCAGCGATCCCAGCCCTTTGCGGCCGTGGCGGGTGGCGTCATCCTCCCCGTTGAAATCCCACATGGGGTGGCCTCTATACTGAAGCGGCTGCAACCCCCGCATGATGCATGTGGCCATGACCTCGATCATGGTCAATCCGGATCGAGCTAAAAAACTTATCCGGCTCATCAGGTAAAGAATGTCCCTGTCATCTTCCTCCAGGGAGCTCCATGGACGCCAGCTCCGGCGCTTCTTCAAAGGGGCGTTGTCGAACTCAGGAAGGCCGATCCTAATAGGATCCGGGAGGGGGACGTCTTCTATATAAAACCATTCTGAAGGCCAGTCTTCGGACGTCTTATTTGGGGTCCCGGACAGGTATCCGGTCCCGGCAATATGCCACACTTTGGCTCCGCCCACTTGATATATTGACCCCTTCTGAGAACGGGGCACAAGGCAGAACAGTTTATTCCACAGAGCGAAATGAGCCTCACAGCCCAAAAACAACTCGCAAAGGGCTACGAATCCCGCATATGCAGCAGGGAGGTAGGCGTAAGGTTGTGCAACTGGAGGCTGTAGAACTCCAGGAGCCCCCGGAGAAACGGATGAATTGGAAATCCGAGTCCTCTTACCAAATAAGGGACAAGGCATACCCGCTCTCCCTTGGAGGGATTGGGAAGGCTCTCCGCTTGCTCTCCGCCATTATAGGTGGCAAGCCCGGCTCGAACCGGGACCAGGTACGCTGGGGGAAGAAATCCCTTGGATTGAAGCATCACTAATTTGCTGTGCGGGACGGAACATCTCTCCCAATATCCAGGCTTGGAGCTAGGGGTGCGAGAGGAGGAGCTGCGTCGACCGGCCATGATGGAATGGATCTCTGTCAGGTGCACTCCGATGAAGGCTCGCCAAGGGAGGATGGTGTGATTTGGATCTGAATCCTCGTCTTTTTAAATAGGTGGCTCATTCACACAGCTAGGGGGGTAAATGTGAAAACACCCTGGCTCTTCACATTCGCTCGACGCGTGGAAAGTGGCTATTATTGGGCGTGGAAGCCAAGGAGTGCAACATTCACAAGAAACCAAACATTATTTCGATAGGTACACAGAATTTGGAGAGGAACCTGCCTTGCAATGCCGAAGACAATACTGCACGCCGGACTCATCGTCATTGAAGCCTGGTTCGGGGGCTACTGAGGGAGTCCGGGATTGGGGGGTCTCCGGACAGCCGGACTATCTCCATTGGCCTGACTGTTAGGCTATGAAGATACAAGATTGAAGACTTCGTCTCGTGTCCGGATGGGACTCTGCTTGGCGTGGAAGGCAAGCTAGGCAATACGTATATGGATATCTCCTCCTTTGTAACCGACCTTGTGTAACCCTAACCCTCTCCGGTGTCTATATAAACCAAAGGGTTTTAGTCCGTCGGACAACAACCATAACATACAATCATACCATAGGCTAGCTTCTAGGGTTTAGCCTCTCTGATCTCGTGGTAGATCTACTCTTTTACTACCCATATCATCATTATTAATCAAGCAGGACGTAGGGTTTTACCTCCATCAAGAGGACCGAACCTGGGTAAAACATCGTGTCCCCTGCCTCCTGTTACCATCCGGCCTAGATGCACAGTTCGGGACCCCCTACCCGAGATCCGCCGGTTTTGACACCGACAGCCACCCTCTTCTTCTTCTTCTCCTCGGGAGGAGGGTTTTTTCCTCCTCCTCCTCCTCCTCTTCCTCATCATTGTCCTCGGGGACGAAGGAATGGGCCTCGTCGTCTTCGGATGTCGCGTCCGAAGTGCCCTTGTGACGAGGGCCACTCTTGGTCCCCTTGGCCTTCTTCTTGGCCTTCTTCTCTGGCGCCGTATATGGCGCCGGCACCAGCATGCTCGCCAGGCGCGGGATGACCGGTTCCTCGGGCAGCGGCACCGGACACTGGATCGACTGAGCCTTCTCCACCGAGTCCTGAAGGAGCAATATCAAATATCAGATATCATCCTTGAAACATTCAAGTTGGGAATACGTAAAAAGAAACATACCTCGTTGGTGGGGCGTTTACAATTGTGACCACGGTCTGAGTCCATGGTCGGCGGCTTCTCGTTGCCCTTAAAGAGCAACTTCCAGGCCCCTTCATGAGAGGTGTCGAAGAGCCTTCTCAGGGTCTGGTGCTTCTTCGAATTGAACTCCCATAAAGGGCGGCTTCGACGCTGGCACGGAAGACTCCGGCGGACCAGCATCACCTAGATAACGTCGATGAGCTTGATGTCCTTGGACACCATGCTTTTCACACGCGTCTGGAGCGCTATTAGCTCGTCAGGAGAACACCAGTCCGGACTCTTCTCGACCTAGGAGGTGAGCCGCGTGGGAGCACTAGAGCGAAACTCGACAGCTGTGGCACAGGTGGTGCCGCGAGGTTTTGCAATGTAGAACCACTGCTTTTGCCATTCCTTTACTGTCTCTGTAAAGGTGCCTTTGGGCCAGGAGACGTTGGAGAGCTTGCTCATCATGGCCCCTCCGCACTCCGCATGCTGACTATCCACCACCTTCGGCTTCACGTTGAAGACTTTGAGCCACAACCCGAAGTGGGGATGGATGCGGAGGAAGGCATCGCACACGACGAAAAACGCCGAGATGTTGAGGAAGGAATTCGGGGACAGATCATGGGAATCTATCCCGAAATAGTACATCAGCCCGCGGATGAAAGGGTGGAGTGGAAACCTAGCCCGCAGAGGAAATGGGGTATGAAGACTACTCTCTCTGTGGGCTCCAGCGTGGGGACGACTTGTCCCGCGGCTGGCAGACGTGGGGCGATCTCCTTTGCCAAATATCCGGCCGCCTGGAGCTCAGTAATGTCCTCCTCGACGGAGGAGACCATCCACTTGCCCTGACCACCAGATCCGTACATGGTTGCTTGAGTGGAAAGGAGATGGGAACTTGGGCGCTGGAGCTTGAGATCGGAAGGGCGAAGATAGGGAGAAGGCGTGAGGAGAGGAAGGGGGAATCCTTATCCCCTTATAAAGGCAGCAGATGTTAAACGCCTCCTCACTCGCCTTAGGATTCGCCTGTTCCCTAGGGCTGTATGAACGGCACGGTTGAGTTACCCGCATTGATGAGAATCCCGCGATAAGGGGACACGATCTCTGTTTCGACAAGACGTGCCAATAGCAACCGCGTCTCAAAACATGGGATGGCAGAGGAAAAACGGTTCGAAATTATAACAGGACAGACACGATGCCGTGTTGGAGAGACGCTGTCAACATATCGAATTCGTGCGAATATTATATTCTCTCTGCGGTTGTGTATGGTGTCCATAACAGGTCCGGATGCACTTATTTCGTCCAAAGACTATTCTGGACTTCAGAAGGAGGAAACCCGCATTGCAATGCCGAAGACAAAAATCTGCGCGACGGACTCCTTGTCATTGAAGCCAGGTTCAGGGGCTACTGAGGGAGTCCTGGACTAAGGGGTCCTCGGATGTCCGGCCTGTTACCTATGGGCCGGTTTGATGGGCTGTGAAGATATGAAGACCGAAGACTGCATCGTGTCCGGATTGGACTCTACTTGCCGTGGAAGGCAAGCTTGACGACCGAAGATTCCTTCTTATGTAACCGACTCCATGTAAACCCTAGATCCCCTCGGTGTCTATATAAACTGAAGGGGATAGTCCGGAAAGGACAACGCATATACTCATTACCATATTCATAGGCTAGACTTCTAGGGTTTAGCCATTACGATCTCGTGGTAGATCAACTCTTGTAATACTCATATTCATCAAGATCAATAAAGCAGGAAGTAGGGTATTACCTCCATAGAGAGGGCCCGAACCTAGGTAAACATCGTGCCCCTGTCTCCTGTTACCATCGATCCTAGACGCACAGTTCGGGACCCCCAACTCGAGATCCGCCAGTTTTGACACCGACACCGATCCCCCGCCCTAGAACAGCTCGAGCAACTCACTTTTGATGATGGGCATATGTGCTCAGTGCCAACGGCCGCACTCCACCTCGCGCCCATGCTACGCGTCGCCAAATTCAGGAACTGCCATCCCCCTTAATGATGCACCCGCTCTTATTCTACCATGACTGAAGCACCTCGAGCTCGTCATCTGCCTCCCAAATGGTGACATGTAGCGTCTTCTCCGTGGCTGTACTGCACTTGAGTACCTTCGTCTTCAGGCGATCAATGGGTTGAGTATCTTCCACATCACCTCCATGACTCTCTGGACTATTTATATGTGTTGCTAGTGCTGCAAGAAGACATCACAAGATGTGTACCACAGTATGGTCATTGAGGACTGATGCGGCTTGAACTATGTCGGTATTTCCCCAAAGAGGAAGGGATGATGCACCACATCTACGGTAGTTATTTCCCTCAGTGATGAGATCAAGCTTATCAAACCACGCAACACTACGTGAACGGCACCTGCACACAAAGAACAAATACTTGCAACCAGGAGTAAAAGAGGGGGTGTCAATCCCTCATGGGTAAAAGATAGGTAAAATTGTAGTAGATTGGATAAATAGATCTCGCGGGAACGCGAGATAAAATAAAAAATAAAAAATTGAAGCAAGGTATTTTTGGGTTTTTGGATTAATGATCTGAAATAAAAGCAAATAAAAGTAGATATCGAAGGCAAATATGATAAAGAAGAGACCCGGGGGCCATAGATTTCACTAGTGGCTTCTCTCGAGAAAAAATAGCATACGGCGGGTAAACAAATTACTGTTGGGCAATTGATAGAACTTCAAATAATTATGACGATATCCAGGCAATGATCATTATATAGGCATCATGTCCAACATTAGTGGACCGACTCCTGCCTGCATCTACTAATATTACTCCACACATCGACCGCTATCCAGCATGCATCTAGTGTATTAAGTTCATGGAGAAACAGAGTAATGCAATAAGAATGATGACATGATGTACACAAGATCTACTCATATAGGAATAGACCCCATCTTGTTATCCTTAATAGCAACTATGCATACATGTCATTTCCCCATCTGTCACTGGGATTGAGCACCGTAAGATCGAACCCATCACAAAGCACCTCTTCCCATGGCAAGAAAAATCAATCTAGTCGGCCTAACTAAACCAAAGATTTGAAGAAGAAATACGAGGCTATAAGTAATCATGCATATAAGAGATCAAAAGACTCAAATAACTTTCATGGATTAAACACACAGATCAGATCATAAACTCAAAGTTCATCGGATCCCAACAAACACACCACAAAAAGAGTTGCATCAAATAGATATCCAAGAAACCATTGTATTGAGAATCAAAAGAGGGAGAGGAAGCCATCTAGCTACTAACTACGGACCCATAGGTATACAATGAACTACTCTCACATCATCGGAGAGGCACCAATGGGGATGATGAACCCCTTCGTGATGGTGTCTAGATTGGATCTTGTCGTTCTGGAACTTGCGATGGCTGGAATTGTGTTTCGTCGACTCCCCTAGGGTTTTTGCAATATTGGGGTATTTATAGAGTAAAGAGGTGGTGTGGGAGGCTACCGAGGTGGGCACAACCCACCAGGGCGCACCTGGGCCCCCAGGCGCGCCCAGGTGGGTTCTGTCCCCCTCGGGGCACCCCTCTGGTACTTCTTTGGCCAATCCTGTGTCTTCTGGCCTAGAAAAATTCTCCAAAAAGTTTCACTGTCTTTGGACTCTGTTTGGTATTGATTTTCTACGGAGTAAAAAACAAGCAAAAATAGCAACTGGCACTGGGCACTATGTCAATAGGTTAGTCCCAAAAAAATGATATAATGTTGCTATCAAATGATTGTAAAACATCCAAGAATGATAATATAACATCATGGAACAATCAAAAATTATATATATGTTGGAGACGTATCAAGGACACACCTTCACTTGAGAGATCACTTGTAGTTGATCAAGAAGGTCCAAAAAGAATCAATGTCATTTCTATGCCAAAATTGAAAGTTGTGGGCTACACGTCTAACAAATACTCCAAACTTGTTATTGGATCCACACCCGTTCAGGTACAACAGCTGCCTTCTACCTTTCCTTCTAGAAATTAAAATTATTTATATTTTTGAAGATGTATGTTCCTCTGTCATCCAGAAAATGATTCTGACAAGCTTGATCCCGGAACTGCGCACAGTGAAGGTCTTCTCACTAGAATATATTGGCCCCAACCTGGACAAAGTTGTTAGTTTCCTGAGATGCTTTCCGTGCCTCGAGAACCTATATATCGAGATGATGTTCCTTTCCTATTAAATGTTAACCATAAGGGAGTTCAATTTGTGACACCTTTTTCCAAGTTTACAATGATAATGTACCACGATTTCTGAAGGATTTTTGGAGGATTTCAGTACATACATGCCCGCCCCCCTATATTGGTTGCTTGATCCAGATGGTTACAATCCATAATATTTTCTCCTTTGGATTCATCTGTACTAGTTTTCTTAGGGAAATTTTCATCTACTCCAACCTCTTGTGAAGAAGGCTACTAATAACCCACAAGTATATGGGATCATAATAGTTTTCGAGGGTAGAGTATTCAACCCAAATTTATTGATTCGACAAAAGGGGGGCCAAAGAATATTCTCAAGTATAAGCAGCTGAGTTGTCAATTCAACCACACCTGAAAGATTTAATATCTGCAGCAAAGTAGTTAGTAGCAAAGTAATATGGAACTAACAGTAACGGTGACAAAAGTAATAGTAGCAGTTTTATAGTGATTGTGACAGCAGTAGCAACGAAAGTAACTTAGCAAAGATCAATATGTGAAAATCTCATAGGCAATTGATTGCCAATGATAATTGTGTTGGATGGCATTCATCATACAATAGTTATAACCTAGAGTGACACAGAACTAGCTCCAATTCATCAATATAATGTAGGCATGTATTCCGTATATAGTCATACGTGCTTATGGAAAAGAACTTGCATGACATATTTTGTCCTACCCTCCCGTGGCAGAGGGGTCCTAATGGAAACTAAGGGATATTAAGGCCTCCTTTTAATAGAGAACTAGACCAAAGCATTAGCACTTAGTGAATACATGAACTCCTCAGACTACGGTAATCACCAGAAAGAATCCCAATTATTGTCACCTTGGGGTATGCGGATCATAACACATAACAGGTGTCTACAACTTGCAAGATAGGATCAAGAACACAAATATATTCATGAAAACATAATAGGTTCAGATCTGAAATCATGGCACTCAGGCCCTAGTGACAAGCATTAAGCATAGCAAAGTCATAGCAACATCAATCTCAGAACATAGTGGATACTAGGGATCAAACCCTAACAAAACTAACTTGATTACATGATAAATCTCATCCAACCCATTACCGTCCAGCAAGCCTACGATGTAATTACTCACACATGGCGGTGAGCATCATGAAATTGGTGATGGAGGAAGGTTGGTGATGATGAAGGTGACGAATCCCCCTCTCCGGAGCATCGAATAGACTCCAGATCAGCCCTCCCGATGAAGAATGGGAGGCGGCGACTCCATATCGTAAAACACGATGAATCCTTCTCTCTGATTTTTCTTCTCTCTGGATGTGAATATATAGAGTTGGAGTTAGGGTCGGAGGAGGTCCAGGGGCCCCACAAGCCACCAAGGCGCGCCCCAGGGGGGCGACCCCAGGCTTGTGGCCAATGGGTGGACCCCCTCTGGTTGATTCTTTCGCTAGTATTTTTTATATATTCCAAAAATATTATCCATAAATTTTCAGGTCATTCTAAGAACTTTTATTTCTGCACAAGAATAACACATAGGCAATTATGTTGAAAATAGCGTCAGTCCGGGTTAGTTCCATTCAAATCATGCAAATTAGAGTCCAAAACAAGGGCAAAAGAGTTTGGAAAAGTAGATACGATGGAGACATATCAACCCCCCCCCCCCAAGCTTAACCCATTGCTTGTCCTCAAGCAATTTAGTTGACAAATTAAAAGTGACAAAGAAAAACTTTTACAAACTCTGTTTGATCTTGTTGTTGCAAATATGTCTAGCCAGCATTCATGTTTTCAACAAAGATTATGAACTAACCATATTCACAATAACATTTAGGTCTCACATTTACTCATATCAATAGCAAAATCAACTAGCGAGCAATAATAATAAATCTCGGATGACAACACTTTTTCAAAACAATCATGATATGATATGACAAAATGGTATCTCGCTAGCCCTTTCTAAGATCGCAAAACCTAAATGCAGAGCACCCCTGAAGATCAAGAACTGACTAGACATTACAATTCATGACAAAATAGATCCAGTCACACTCATACTCAATATAAATTAAGAACAAAGCATACAAATGATAGTGATGCTCTCTAACTGGTGCTTTTTATAAGAGGATGATGACTCAGCAATAAAAGTAAATAGATAGGCCCTTCGCAGAGGGAAGCAAGGACTTGCAGAGGTACTAGAGCTTGAGCTTTGAAATAGAGATGGATATAATTTTGAATGGTATGCTTTCATGGACAACACAACAACCAAGAGATCTCACTATCTTCCATGCTAGATATATTATAGGAGGTTCCCAAATAGAATGGTAAATTTTTTACTCTCCCTCCACCAACAACCACACTCCACGGCTGATCCGAAACAACGAGTACCGTCCATACCAACAACAGTCCTGGGGGAGTTTTGTTTGAAGTTATATTTTGATTTGATTGCGAGCATGGAACTGGGCATCCCGATTACCATCTTATTTCTCATGAATGATAAGTGAATCAACACTCATCGTGAGAATAACCCACCTAGCATGGAAGATACTAACAGCCCCCAGTCGCTACATGAGTGATTCAGGCATACAAAACAGATTATTATTTGAAGGTTTTAGAGTTTGGCACATGCAAATTTACTTGGAACGGCAGGTAAATACTGCATATAGGTAGGTATGGTGGACTCATATGGAACAACTTTGGTGAAAGGATCAATATGGTTGACTAGAGGGGGGTAAATAGGCAACTACCAATTTTTAGCTTTTCATAAAAAATAGGTTTAGCACCAAATAGGTTGTCTAGATGTGCAACTAGGTGAGCAACCTATATGATGCAAACAACAACTACAACAAGTGCAAGCAAAGGGTACAACACAATAATAGCTTGCACAAAGTAAAGTAAAGAGATAACCACAAGTGGAGCCGGTGGAGACGAGGATGTGTTACTCAAGTTCCTTCCTTTTGGGGGAAGTACGTCTCCGTTGGAGCGGTGTGGAGGCACAATGCTCCCCAAGAAGCCACTAGGGCCACCATATTCTCCTCACGCCCTCACACAATGCGAGATGTCGTGATTCCACTAGTGGTGCCCTTGAAGGCGGCAACCGAACTTTTACAAACAAGGTTGGGGCTATCTCCACAACTTGACTGGAGGCTCCCAACAATACCATAGAGCTTCACCACAATGGAATGTGGCTCCGAGGTGACCTCAACTATCTAGGGTGCTCAAACACCCAAGAGTAACAAGATCCACAAGGGATTAGTGGGGGGATCAAATTTCTCTTTGTGGAAGTGTAGATCTGGGCCTTCACAACCAATCCCTAGAAAATCAACAAGTTTGATTGGCTAGGGAGAGAGATCGGGCAAAAGAGCTTTGGAGCAACAATGGAGCTTAGGGGAAAAGAGGTAGGTCTTCTTGGGGAAGAAGACCTCCTTTTATAGTGGGGAATCAAATCCAACTGTTACCCACAACTCAGCCCGCAAAGAGCAGAACTACCGCTCATGGGAGTGGTACTACCACACTAGGCAGCGGTACTTCCGCTTGGCCCAGCGGTAGTACCGCTGGGGCCACTACAAAAAAAGACACATCCGTGACATTTTGGGCCAAATGAAAAAAATTGTCATACTTATGACACTTCTATGATGATAATTGTGACAAAACCCGGTATCATCATAGATGTGGTGGGGTCCTACTTCTATGACAAAAAATCATGAAAGAAAATGGGCTTTTCGTCCTGGGCGGGCCGGAGACGGAGCTGCATGACATTCTTTGGGCCGTCCATGACGGAAAAAAACATGGTAGAAGCGAGGGCGAGGAAAATATCGGTGTGTTCCCGGTTACGGTGGGTGGTCGGGGCCGAGCAATGCACGTATCTCTCATACACGCACGCGCGTGGGTGTGAGGCATTGGGCTCTAACTGAACCCGAGCGATTGCACTGCAGGCTATGTGTTACTGAACCCGATCGAGCGATTCCTTTGCTACTGCTGCTAACTGAAGCCGATCGATGCTGCCTCTGGATGAACAGTGAGCGGTGCTGGGGGGTTTGGATGAACAGTTCCTGGTGGGGGTGGATGAACAGGACCCCGTGGTATTGCCTCTAGATGAACCGGACCCTGATCGATCGAGACGGTTGGGGCTGGATGAACAGGCCCCGTGGAGGGCTGGATGAATAGGACCACCCCGTGGAGGCAGGATGAACAGTAGACGGTGGAGGGCTGGATGAACAGTAGCCCATGGAGGGGTGGTTGAACAGGAGCCCGTGGAGAGGGCTGATTGAACAGTAGCTGGTGGAGTAGCGCGCGGTGGAGGCTGGATGAACAGGAGCCCGTGGATGAACAGTCGTAGGTGGAGGCTGGAGGAGGTCGACGGTGGATGAACAGTATCCCGTGGAGGCTGGAGGGGGTCGACGATGGAGATGAACAGTATCCCTTGGAGTCCCGTTTTGCGGTACGCCACACCCCTCCCGATGAACAGGACCCCCGTTTCGACTGTAGCGCTCCAACACAAGTATGTTTCCTCCGTTTTGCGGTATGCCACACCCCTCCCGATCAATAGGACCCCCATTTTGACCGTAGGAGGTCCGTTTCCTCTGTTTTGTGGTACGCCAGACCCCTCCCGATGAACAGGATCCCGTTTCGACCGTGGCTAGTCGAACACAAGGCCGTTTCCTCCGTTCTGTAGTATGCCAGGCCTCGTTTCTATCGGCTGTTCCGTCCAAGCCCTCTCGATGAACACGACGACGCATTCCATTCCGACCCAGCCAATTGGCTCCCCATGATCACGATGACGACGCGGTTTCTCTGTTCCGACCCAGCCATGTACATGAGCCCTGGCCATACGTATGCGCGAGTAGGCGATCGAGACCCTGCCCATATGTACGTACGTGGTCGTATTTTCTTTCTTGCACACTGGCCGTTGTATGTACGTGTACATGCTACGTGCGCGCCTCTACTACTTCACGTGTGCGCCTCTACATCGGCCAGTATGTACGTACACGTTCGCGACCAGAATGACAACGCTACGTACGCTTCGACCAGGTGGGTCCCGACTGTCAGGCACTTCCTTGCCTGCGAAGATGTTGCTGGTGGGTCCGAGCAGTCAGTGGGGCGAATCGTTGTTTTTGCCCAGACGCACTTCCTTGCATGCGAAGATGTAGCTGGTAGGTCCCAGCAGTTAGGGGGAAATGTTTTTTTTCATGAAATACAGTTGCCCGTCCGGTGGGTCCCCGCTGTCAGGTGGAGGAATAATTATTTTGCGCGTAATAAGGAGGCACTTCCTTGAGGCCGACGTGGACGCAGCTGTCAGCCTCTCCACGTATAGTACTCTTCCGATGGAAGTCGTTCCTTGACCACGTTGACCACGCCGCACCGAGAGCACCAAGGCGATGGACGACGGCGAGGCCTAGGAAGGGGACGATGCGGAGCCGGGGAAGACGCGGCAGTGGAAGCCCGCGCAGAGAGGAGTACGAGGGTTCACTGGTTCGGCTGTGGTGTGAGGTTGCCGTCACCGCAGGGCCTGGCCAGCAGTGGGAATAGTAGGGGGCGGTAAGGCCTCTATGGCACCACAATCGACCACGGGAGGCAGGAGCATGCAGCACGACCGGCGGTGCTTTGGGCGGCTGGAGCAAGAAGACCAGAGGTTGAAGAAGCACTACGGCCGTTGGATGGACATCGTACGGTCACTGGAGCTAGAATCGTTCATATTCACTAAGTTGACAAAGCACTCCATCCCCGTCAACTCAGTAGGCCCACAAGTCAGCCTCCCACCAAGGTGGCTCCCAACTAGAAGGGGGAGTATTCATTTTTTTTGTGCGTAATAAGGAGGCACCTCCGGTGGGTCCGAGCTGACGGCGGGGGGAACACTTTTTTCGCGAAATACATTGGCCCATCCAGTGGGTCCCAGCAGTCAGGGGGGAAATGTTTTTTCGCCAAATACGGTGGCCCGTCCGGTGGGTCCCCGCTGTGAGGTGGAGGAATAATTATTTTCCGCGTAATAAGGAGGCTCTTCCTTGCGGCTGCCGTGGACCCACCTATCAGCCTCTCCACGTACAGTATTATTCCGATGGAAGTCATTCCTTGACCATGTTGACCATGCCGCACCGAGAGCACCAAGGCGGTGGACGACGGTGAGGCCTAGGAAGGGGACGACGCGGAGCCGGGGAAGACGCGGCAGTGGATGCCTACACGGAGAAGAGTACGAGGGTTCACTGGTTCGGCTACGGTATGAGGCTGTCGTCGCCGCAGAATAACTGGGGGTGTGGGTGAGTGGAGGGATGCCCTGGCCAGCAGTGGGAGTAGTAGGGGGCTGTGAGGCCTGCGCGGCAGCACAGCCGGCCACGAGAGGCAAGAGCAGGCGGCATGACCAACGCTGCTTTGGGCGGCTGGAGCAAGAAGACCAGAGGTTGAAGAAGCACGACGGCCGTTGGATGGACATCATACGGTCACGACAGCTAGAATCGTTTATATTGACTAAGTTGACAAAGCCCTTGGTATGCGTCAACTTAGTAGGCCCACAGGCCAGCTTCCGAAATGGTGCGCCCCACACACTTCCAAGATTGAAGAAGCACGGCATCCGTTGGATGGACATCCAACGACCACTGCTGCTAGAACCGTGTGTTAACTATAAGTTGACAAAGCCTTGCATACGCGTCAACTCTTTTTTTTCAGGGGCCGCGTCAACTTAGTAAGGCCACAAGTGTGTGGCAGAGAACTTATAGCCCATTTGAGATTTGTAAGAATGTGCAGCCAATTTTTTAATTCTAATGGAATTTTCTATAACCCATTTACAGTTTGTAAAAAGTACATCCCATTTCAACCAACCGTTCAAAACCGAATTCAATAAAATTTCCCACATTTTGATGGGATCCGAAATAATTTTATCCCGAAATTTCTAGTCAGATTAAATACAATTTCAATTTATATTTATATTACGTAAAAATCCAACAAAACATTGCACTTGCAACAATTAATGAAATTAAAGTTTCCAATATCCAAAAATAATATTTTATAATGTAATTACGTGTTTCGTGCATTTTTTATAGTTACTGCCTAGTTTTTATAATTACATCCCATTTATTATTTCTTAAAGCCCATTTTCTTGTTAAGCCTAATGCATCCCTCCTAGGAAAGATTTGCAGCTCAGCGGGGCGGAGAATAACAACTTGACCTTGCCTGGGTATTCCTAAAAAAAGTATAGCTGGGCTAGATATTTTCAGCTTGAAAAATAATAATATCTGGGTTGGATATCTGGCCTGGGCTAGACGGGCCACAGCCCGCCCAGTTAATAGCCGCAGCGATGTTTTCGCCGTTGTTCAGAGGAGAAAAATTAATATCTGGGCTAAACATCGCTCAAGAAAAACTCTGCAGTGCTCATACCTTAAAAACACAAATACTGCTCGAGCTGCTTGGTCCCAGCTGTCGGCCGCTTCTTGTGCAATTCTCTCGTTTATCGAATACATAAGTTGACAATGGTGTGGGACCATGATGTCAGGAAACCAGGAGGAAGCAAAAAAATTATAGTTTTATATACTAATAAGGAGGCACTTGCGTACGTGCGGCTATGGCCCTGGTGGGTCCCCACTATCATCCTCTCCAAGTAAAGTCATCTCCTCATCCTCATGTTCGTTGACCATGTTGACAACGCAAGATGGCGGCGCCACGGCGAGCGCAACAACTCGAAGGACAACGGAGAGGGCCTCGCGGGCCCTATGGATGGTCTGATACAGCGCCCGCTGCTCATTCAGGAAGCCAGGATCATAGGGCCACATGTCCGCGATGGCATTGTCGTTCGCTTGTTCACCGGTGCTCGTTGAGGAGACGGAGGTTGAAGCACAGGTCCTCCTACACTGGTAGCTCTTCCACCATTAGGGCATCGAAGTGCGGCTGCACCTGCTCTATGGTGAACACGACATGAACCGGCTTGGACAGTGGCGCCGGCTCCTGGTCGGAAGCTACATCCATCGTCTGATTGTTGTCGCTCAGCTCGGCGAGGTAGCTGGCGAGCCAGCATGTCCAACTGCTGGACTGACCTGCTGCCAAGCACGATACTGACTACCCCGGCCCACCCAGACCGCCTCCATCGCTCGCGCGCGCTTTCCGCCTGAAACGGTCAGCGCCGCCCGCCCCGCTTCCCAGTGCATGTGATTGCTCCGCCTTCAAACGACACAAGTGCCATCTGTCCTTCCTTATGCTGCCCACATTAATTATACGTGGTTGCCAAGGCGGCTACTCCGGCGCCACACGTCCGTCCCTCCGCCGCCCACCATTGCTATATAAACTACTGTGCCGGCCATACCCGCATCCGTTCCTATTCTCCTGTCCACACCACTACTGCCCACCATGGCTTCCTCGCGCTCCAGCGCTCTTCGGGATGGGCAGACGACGAACCACAAGGAGCTGGCAGCCATTGCTGCCGACTGGTTGGCCGCCAGGTAGCCGGAGGACGACGACGTCCCAATGAAGAACATGGTAGTCGACGATCCAGCGTCAACCCCCTCCTCACGCCATCCTCGCTGGTGCATTGCATCATGACCATTAGCGAGGCATGTGCCCAATATATGGACACAGTGAGGCAGAAGCGTGAGGAGCAGTTCTGGGAGGCGCAGGCCGACTCCGCCTACAACCACCATCTCCTCCAGGAGCACCTGCATGTAACGCCCCGGACACACCCGCCGGTGGTCGTTACTCCTGGCGGGATCTAGACTGGCCCCACAGATCAATACTAGTCTTTTCTGCACACGTTGTCCTCACTCGTGCGCACCCATCCTGAAATTTCTCCAAGATGAGCACGCTTAACTTTGGAGTTCTGTCTGAATGGGCTCCTGGAAAAGAAGGAATTCCTTATTGATATGAGTTGTCTATCATCCCTATTAAGCCAGGCTATCACATACACCCCCACTCAGAGGAACCGACATCCTCGTCGGGCCACAGGAACGTTCCCTCTTGGCACAAACGTCTGTGCATCCAGTCCGGTACATGTGCCATGCCGTGTGCCACGACGGGTCACAAATGTCATGAACAACATGACTATGCACCTATCCACAAACATCCGTGTAACCGCGAGGGTCGGCTCTGATACCAACTTGTAACGCCCCGGACACACCCGCCGGTGGTCGTTACTCCTGGCGGGATCTAGACTGGCCCCACAGATCAATACTAGTCTTTTCTGCGCACTTTGTCCTCACTCGTGCGCACCCGGGAGCAACTTCCTGGTCGGTCACCCATCTTGAAATTTCTCCAAGCTGAGCACGCTTAACTTTGGAGTTCTGTCCGAATGGGCTCCCGGAAAAGAAGGAATTCCTTATTGATATGAGTAGTCTATCATCCCTATTAAGCCAGGCTATCACACTACAGGCGGAGGAGGAGATCACCATGGAGCAGGCGAAGCAGGAGCCGCTGCTCGACTCGTACCGCTCCGCCCGCAAGGGCCGCTTCGAGCACTGGCGGTACCGCATGCGGGTGGCGGAGGCCGCGGCCACCTACAAAGAGGGCGATGAAGCGGGCGAGGCGCTGTTTGGCGAGACCGAGGACGAGGCAGAGGACAATGCCGGCTCTGACGAGTCCCTGCTCCACTGGCATCGACGAGGCCCTGCTCCATCGAGGCCCCGTGGCGCCAACAACGAGGCAGAGGACACACCGGCTCCACTGAGGTCCCACCCTGCCGGCAATGAGGGGGAGGATTTCCCCCGCTCTGCCGAGGCGCCGCGCGCCGGCAATGAGATAGAGGACATCACCGGCTCCGCCGAGGCCCCGCCCCGCTGCCAACGAGGCCACGCCAAATAGAAAACGCGGAAGAGTAGAACACGGTAGGTCGCCGCTGCTTAGGTCCAAGTAAGGCCACCGCTACTACCCTCCGGTTGCTGGCACTGAGCTGTACATCATGGAGAAATTCTATGATTACAGGATGATTGAATAGTGCTCTGTGGTTGAGCAAGCTCATGAGATACAATAATTTGCTAGAGAACTTGAGCACTTCGGTTGTATGCTACCAGACAAGTTTGTTGCCAGAGGTATCATCACTAAGATTCCTCCTTCGTGGGTCTCATTGGCACTCTTGACGTGGAAGAAAAGGCGAGAGCAAAGGACACACGTGCTCGAGGAATTGAGGGAGGATCTAGTGCCAATCTGGTACAGAAGAAGAACTTCCAGCCCCACAAGTGCAAGAACAAGGGCAAGTTTGATGGTAAAGCAAAGTTTGATGGGAAGAACAAGGCTGTACAACACATGAACTTTTTTTTGACTGTGAACTGTGGGGCAAAACCCCCACAGCAGATCAAAACTTTATTGAAAAAAGAACAGATACAACAAGTTGATTACAAGGAGTAACCAGGTTACAAGGAAGAAGAAAAAAGAAAGCCCTAGAAAACTAGCTTAGGGGGGGAGGTAAGAATGACAAGAACATGAACTTCAAGAAGAAGAATGACAAGAAGAAAGGTGTTTGTCATGTGGGGATCCTGATCATTGGGCTCCTAGTTTCCCTAATTGCTATGACAAGCTAGGTGGGTTGACCACTGATGGTCGGTTAGCTTCTTGGCGGCGACGTGGAGTCAGAGAGCTATGTTGGAGAAGGACGCTGCTTCTACTTAACTGCTGGTGCAGTTGGCTGACTGACACGTGGGCCCAACAAGCATCTGGGCCACATATCAGTTACGCAACTACACCTGCAGTTAAGTCACTGAAGCTTCTGTTCGGCTCATCCGAACACAGGTGGGTAGCTTCGGTTAATTAATTATACCTCCAGCGCACCCCTTTTTAGTTGAAGAATGTATGAAATGTAATGAAATCCGGCATGTTTATATGAAATCCGACCGTGTATGAATGGATTTATTTCGATTAATTCGAACTCTTGTATCACTGGCATTTGATAAACATGCCAAACAATACGTACTAGCTTTATTCCCAGGGTGATCACCTCGTTTGCAGCAGTTTCACATGTACTCCCTCCGGTCCTTTCTAGTCTGCATACAAGTTTTGTCTGCAGTCAAAGTATCTCTACTTTGACCAATCTTATAGAAAAAAGTATGCACTTTCACAATGTGCGAAGTAAAAAGGAACAGAAGGAGTACAAAGAGTTTGAGCAGCTTTTTAGCGTTCTTGTACATTGCAATCAAACACACATGCCTGGCAATTCATAGGGAACATTCAAAACAATCAATGATTATGCATCTCAGCGATTCACATGTCAGAGCCAATATTTACTTCACAACTAAAGAATAAAGAAAAAATGGATCAACGCTGCTGATAGCAAAGGGCGTCCCATTCAAAAATATCAAAGGCATGTCTTCTTGCTAAAATTAATGAGCAAAATTTGACGAGGTTTTCCCATTCCAAAATATCAAATGCCTACGATTGTGGAATGGGCAGGGTTTGCTATCAGTTCAGACATTGACATGGCACCTCGTGCTAAATAAACTAGTTGTTATTTTTTTGCAGTTCCACCAAAATCAACCAAATTCATGCGTAGCTTGTATGGTTTCGCCCTTATATGTTGCAACGCCTTGAACTTATCGCACCTCCTTTCTTGTGGTGGAAATGAATGATTCGATGTATTCATGAACATTTTGTGCAGTTCCCATTGAAATCAAGCTGAGCACCCCTATTTGCACAAATACAAAAAAAGTGATTAGTATAAAGCAAACTGTACTATGAATTGACAGTTTAAACAGGCACCTACATGGTCCATGTAGAGCACACTTTTAGAAAAATGGAACTCGAACAACACTGTACTCACGCATCATAGCAAGAAAATGGAGATTTGTTAGTCCTTCTGAGCTGAAGTTAGTTTGGTCTTGTGGGGGGTAATGTAACCATCCTTCAACTGCTCCTTCTAATGAGAAGATAGACAGGGCTTCTTCATCCTGGCATAATCGGAACTAGTCACTTCACGTACTCCATATTCTTCTTGAGAGGAGGATGATCCTGTTGTGCAAAGACAAGAGGATAACTAAATGCTAGCATCCCTGTTTGCTCGAAAAAAGGAAAGGAAATATTTAAAACAACACAGATGAAGCACTTCTCAAGGACAATACCACTTTTTGATGATAGTATCTAAACAGTAGAACAACACCAATAAAAATGACAAATCTCAATCATATGGATGAAATCAGTGGGCGGGTACCAACCTTTGTCAGGAGGCTTATTGTGTAGAGCATACAGATGAAGCACTTCTCCGGAACCATCTATTGCTATCTACTGTGGTGGCCATGCTTACTATATACTCCTCGATTAGATTAATGTTTCCAACATCTTCTTGTGCAGTTCCACTAAAATATATGGTATCTTCAAAGAAGATCCCTGTTTGCACAAGTAGAGATAATTATGTATTACATTAAGAGTGGCATCAAATCAGTGGCAAAACAATTGCTCGTTCCAGCCATAGCAATAAATTAAGATGCAAAACTATATCATTACTTGTGTCATCACAGTTCCAGTGCTTCATTACAGCACTAGGAGTTGATTTTTTTTCTTCCGCTTGTTCTTCCCCCTCATCACTTGGTTCAATAACAAACAAGCTTCACCTTCAATGTAAGATTTGGCATATCAACTAGGTTGCACAAGTATAGCACTAAACAATGACATTAATTTTCTGGTGAAAGTGGCAAAATACAGGCCAACAGTTGTGAAATATCCTTATCTTACCTCAATGGGATATTGTGGTGCACATACAGATTGGAAGTCTTGTCTCCATTTGTGCAGTTCACTAAAATCAAGCAACATTGCCGTACAAGTAGCACAACATATGAAAGCACATTGCAGAATCATGTGAAAGAAGGCTAGTACTGACCTCTCATGACGCGAAATTCAAACAACTCACAAGAAGAAGATCTGAACCAAATTTGCCAACACAGCTAGGAAGTAAGATCTCCTCTTGTGCAGTTCCACTAAGATCAAGCAATCAAGCAATGTTGTCGGTGTGACACTTTGGTTGAACTGCACAAAACACTCTTAAAACAAAAGTGTTTTGTGCAGTGCAACAAAAGGTCACAATGGCAACTAGGTGAAGTAGATAACCCTGTTTACACAGAGGTGCAAAGGAAACAACTAGTGGTCAATAACGGTGGATGACACAAAAGCCAACAAAAATAAGCATCTACCTTATCTAAATGGGAAAGAAAGCAAGACAGTAGCATTTCTCAAACGGTGGCATTCATTAATATTAACATAGAGATTATATTAACATACAATTCGTTAAACATGTAATTTGCTTTTAACTGTGGCATTGCATCAATTTTCCAGCGGCATTATTAGAGGGTGCTTGTTTATAGGGACATTTTGGTGGAGGGACTAAAAAACTTCGTGTCAGTCCCATTTAAACCAAACAGGAGGGACTTTTAGGGACTAAAAGTGGGCATTTGGGACTAAAGAAAGAAGACCCCGAGGGAGAGTCTTTTTGGGACTTTTTCTAACAGTTGCCCCTGCCATGCATCGCACCTTCTCTCTATTAGTTCATTACTAGGGGTAACATGGTCTTTTAGCATGTCATTTAATGACCTCTAGTCCATGTTTAGTCCCTGGAACCAAGCAGGTAGGGACTAGGGAGTTTTTAACCAAATAGGGCCTTAGATTAACAACAACTAAAGAGTTGCACGGGACAGTGGATGCACCAGCACCATGTGCATCTACCGATGTACTGGGGTGATGCACAGTCTGTTGCAACAAAGAACAAACAACAAAGGAGCATATTTGTGTTGGTCCCAGTTTTGTTATCTTTAGACACCTTTCCCTATGTGAGCGCAGAAAATCTAGTCCTGCTCAAACTCTACAGCCTTGTCCCCCAAAACAAAAGATCAGTTTGTTACAGATGTGCGTACTGCGTTTGTCATTGTTTTCCCTTTTCGACCAACATAGGTGCTGGATAGCCAGTCTGTACTAGTACTTTCCCCACTTACTTTCCTCTATGAACCACGTCCTAGATTTATGCTATGCAACTTTCCCCACTACTTTCCCCCATTCCTGTCCTCTTTGAACCACATCTTAGATTCATGCAATACAACTTTCCCCACTACTTTCCCCCTTGCTTTCCTTTTTGAACCACGTCCTAGATTCATGCTATACAACTTTTCCCACTACTTCCCCCCATTCTTTTCCTCTTTTAACCACGTCCTAGATTCATGGTATGCAACTTTCCCCACTACTTCCCCCCATTCTTTTCCTCTTTTAACCACGTCCTAGATTCATGGTATGCAACTTTCCCCACTACTTTCCTGTTTGATCCAACACCTAGATTCAAGTGCAGAAGCGGAAAAAGCCCACATGCAGCTAGAGCAATGCATGCGGAATAAGTAAATTATACCTTAAGGTTGTTGGGGTGGTTCGGTGGGCGACCGGAGGCCGTTCGACCCACACTATGTATGGCGGCGAAGAATAAGGGGTCGGAGGCCCTCCCACGCCGCCGCTGGGTGAAAGTGAACAGCTGCGCCGGTAGTGGATTCCCTCCCTCGCCGACGGCGACAGCGTTAAGCCTCCTTCCCTTCCCGGTGGACGGATCCTTATAGCTCTTTGACCAGCAGTGAGGGGAGAGAGAGAGGCCAACGATGTCTTGTTTAGATCTAGAGAGGCTGAGAGAGTGTGAAGAGAGCAAATACAAGCAGACCAGCAGTGAGGGGAGAGAGAGAGGCCAACGAAGTCTTGTTTAGATCTCGAGAGGGTGAGAGAGTGTGAAGAGAGCAACTACAAGCGCTGAGGCTCCAGCGTGTATATATATACTGGAGAGAGTGTGAAGAGTGCAAACCCTAGAAAACAAGCGCCGAGGCTGCAGCTTATACGTGATGAGGTGATTATACGGTCACTACGAGATCGTATAGCTCCGTATCCATCCATTTTGACCAGTCAAAGAATCCTCCTGGCACGAATTATGCTCAAGTGTAGTTATCAAACCCGAGACCTCAAGTTTGATGAGCGAACAGGCTAACCAGCTACACAACCCTCCCGTTATGTTCAACGAGAGGAAAATAACCTTTTATACATTCCTGCATTCATGTGACAAGCATGTCGTGTTTTTTGTGTGTGTGGGAGTCATTGGGATTTAAATCATAATCGTGTCATGTGGCTTTGGCGGTAAGACTATCCACAGTGGTGCAGAAATAATGCAACCTTAGTCACTTTACCTCTCTCCACGTAGTACGTTGGGTCCCACCAGTCATAGGGTGAAACAAACAAATTAATAAGAAAAATTAAAAGCGCCAGCGGTGTATCTTACCTCACACATCTCGCTACTGCTCGGGAACACTGTCCAATTGATCCCTCTGCTCGCTCACGTACTATTTTAAGTGAATCCTTATTATAACATGGACACAATTTGGGCACTTGTATTTGACTTAAGTCAGTGTGCCACCGTATCTCGTACGAATCCCTCCATCTAGGTGTAATAAGTCACGTTAGAAGGTGCAGCAGGACCAAGGTGGAAGCAGATTGGAGAAGAAGGAGAAACTTGACCGGTCATTCCTCCAATCAAAGCCCTGATTTCTGTCTGTAAATGCAAAAATTAATCCAAACAACTAAGATATGCCGTTTTAGCTACCATGCAGGGCCACGTATTAACTCGCATGCAAGCCGACTTTGATTTCTTGACTGATCAACGCGTAGTTGCGCTCCATGCGTTGGGTTTCCGGGGGAGATAACAAGGCAGAGTAAGGAGTGTTTGGTTACATTGCTTAGGCTGGTCATAGTGGTGAGTAACTTAGACTAGTACAACATGCATATGTTACTAGTCTATGTTTCTACTACGCGAAGTTTGCCATTGGAAGCGAGCCGATCTGGCTCTCCTGAGCTAGCAAGGTTTTTCTAGCCCACCCAAGCTAGCTAGCCCACAAAAGCTAACATATTTTAACAGTTCCAAACGCCTAACCTTGCCCGGCTACGCTATAAGCTGTTCTTGCTAAGGATCCAAATGCTCCCTAAGTAACAAAGCTCGCTAGCAATGAGGCCAGGAGGGGATTGAGATGCGAAGTTAATGGACAACACCTAAACATTTTGGGACGATCTGATTTCCCTAGGATGACTTAACACCTAGACAGAGGGAGTACTACTCCTCAATCCAGGTTTGATGGAATATTCGTCACCTCTTCTCTTCTTGTACGTACTCCATTTGTATCTCACTTCTTGTGGCTTCGCACTCACATGATTTTCCTATTCTATGAACCTATGTGTGCGTGTGCATGTGTGTGTGTGTGTTTAACAGCATGTGTGTGTTAGAGAGAGCGACAGATCAACCAACTCCTATAGAGAGATGGTGTGTAGTGTACGATTTTAGCCGCGAGAGTCGGTGCATCCTCTCATTTCCGGGCATCCGGTAGGGACAGGCGGACAGCTGCCACGCCCGCTCCTAACCAGCCTGGCCCACCCAAAGCCCCTCCATCGCCCGCGCGCGCTTCCCGCCCAAAATGGTTAGTGCCGCTCCAAAGAATTGGTGCCACATTCATGCCCGGGTAGAGCGGATGCGACCTCTCACTGGCACCTGCGTCGAAGGGAGAAGCGGATTCAAGAGTGATGGTTGCTTCGTTCGTCCAACTTATTACTGAGGTGGTAGGACTACTGGGTGTCCCACGCTTTCGATGAAAGGAGTACTACTAGATTACAATTCTCTCCATTCTTACGGTGGAGGAGTGCAAGAGCAGTGAAAACATGCAGGCTCAGTGATTACATGGCCCACCTCACACTATCACCATATTTTCTAGACACCGTGAGACACCTAACTCTTTACATAGTACTCCCTTTGTTCCTAAATATAAGTCTTTGTAGAGATTCCACTAGGTGGACTACATACGGAACAAAATGAATGAATCTACACTTAAAATGCATCTATATACATCCGTATGTGGTTCATGGTGAAATCTCTACAAAGACTTATATTTAGGAACAGAGGAAGTACTTGTATAGTACGTACTGTAATTTATCAGCGAGATAGTACAATGCTATGAAGCTTCCAGCTTCTGTTACATGTATCTTCCATCCAAGGTTTCCCGTTGGAACATTTCATAAATTAAAAGGAGACTAACATGCATGCTATTGCATCTCAATGATTGACAGACCATAGCAAATATGTACTCCCTCCGTTCGGAAATAAGTGTCTCAACTTTATGCTACATACGAAGAAAAATGAGTGAATCTACACTCTAAAATACGTCTATATACATCATTGTTTGGAGTATGTACAGTAGTTCATATTGAAATCTACTAAAGGACATATATTCCAAACAATATGATAATCTCTCTAACCAAGGTAGGGACGAGGAGTAAACGGAGGGAGTACTAGTAAAATTTTCTCCTCGTCCTGTGAGCCACCACGCACGTGGGCGAGGGAGCGGGCATAAGGCGTAGTAAGCAAGATTCACCTCATCCTGCGAGCCACCGTGCCCGTGGGTGGGGGAGACGGCATAATGCGAGTTGACAGGACACATCAAAAGTACTCCAATGTATAGAGCCTTGCCTCTAAGGTAGGCCCCACATGGTTTGCCTCTTTTTTAACATAACGCGTCAAGTCGCAATTTGTTTGTTCACCCGTGGTAGAAGATCCTCCCTCCATCTAGTGGACAACCAGTACACGTGTCAAATTACCACGTGGGCTGCCTTTTCATACAGAAATGAGCTCCACCGTGTACCCGCGCTTGTGTGGTTGGCAAAGAGACGGGAGTACGTGCGCCGTGCGTGCACCTCTTCTCTTCGTGCACGTCCCCCACCTACGTGGGTGTGTGTGAGAGATACAAACCTAGACAAATGGCTTGTGCGTTTGTGAGTGTTTTTTGTTTTGGGGGGGAGGTTGATTTCGTGAATGTATTTGTGGGAATATGTGTCGATGACATATCAAAAAAAAATTGAATGCAATGTGTGTGAAATGGAGGCCTATCCATATCATATATAGAGGGTCGGGCGATCCACGGGGAGAGAGGGAGGGTCATAGGTATCGATAGAGTCAAAGAGAGGATCAAGCGGGTGGGTGCGAGATCGATGAAGAGAGCCATCGAAATTGTGTGTGTGCAAGTCAAAGATATAGGGCGGCTGACCTAGCTACTAGAACGTTAGAGGGCACAGGTCAAGTTTGTGTGTGGCAGGGAGACATGACTAGAGCGCTCGATGTATCGGTATGTGTGTGGGGGGAGGGGTAGGGGAGGGTTAGGCAGAGGCCTAACTATAGAGGTAGAATGACTCATATATGTGTTGACAAGGAGAGACCCAGCTATGTCTTGAGGGAGATCGGTCGACATCCATACATAACTGAAGGACGGGAAATAGGATGGGACAGAGAGAGGAGAGAGAGAGAGGGAGGGAGAGGGGTAGAGTGCTGGATGGGCGATGGAGTTGCTTCTCGAAGATGGTGGGAGAGGCCTACTAGACAAACTGAGGGTGGAACTACAATATTATCAATAAGAGTGGGGATGTGTTTCTGTGTGTGCCTGTGCATGATAGATCTGTCATGACACATCCATGGATGATGAAGGGGAACCATGTGTTTGGTAAGGAAACCTAACTAGATCGGTAGATCAATTGTTGTTTGTCGGAGGAAGGGAGAGACATAAATAATGAGGTAGATCGATCGATGAGTGGGAAAAAATGAGTTATAAGGACCTAGCTAGCTATATGTATAGTGGGAGATCGGTCGGTGTACGTCCATTTGTTAGAGGCAAATAAGGCCCGGCGAGATGGATAGATAGAGAGAATGAAACTAGGAGGTGGTGCAAGAGGCCCAACTACTAGCTAGATAGGGGAGGAGTGTGCGGTTGTGAGATCGATGAAAAGAGGGGCAAGAGTTTACACGTGTGTGGGACTATATGAGAGACTCGAGGCAAGGACACATAAAGGAGGAGATTGAAGGTGCGTGTGTATGTTGTAGGCAGACATCGCTGGAGAGGTTTATCGATCAGTGTGTGTCGGAAAGGAGTTGTGGAGACTGTGGGAGAACGACCTAACGAAAAAAAATTGAATGTGCGCGATGGATAGAATGCCGAGGGAGGGGGAGGGCGAGGAGGGCATGTGCATGCACGAGAGAAAGTTAGTGGTAGCTACAAAGGTTAGAGGATTGTGTGTGTAAGATACTAACAAGACCATAATTTGATATGAATATGGATTCATATATTTGAATAGGAGATCATAGTGTTTTAAACATATGCATGCATGAATATAGCGGTGATACGTGTGTTGTGGTTTTGCACATGTTATACCATAATGTGATAATGCATGGCGTTTGCAACTCACAGCTAAATGTCGAACAATCTAAACCATACTATACATCGAACAATCTCACATTTTATTTGAATTTGTGATAATGTGTGGCGTTTGCAGCTTACAACTAAATATCGAACAATCTAAACAATACTATATATCGAACATTCTCACATTTTATTTGAATTTGTGGTAATGTGTGGTGTTTGCAACTCACATCTAAATACTTGTAGGCGTAGGGCGCGGGGCACCATACATAATGTGATAAACACATTAGACATATGAGACATGGTTTAGTTTGTGAAGATCTAGCTAGAGCTTGAAATGTACTATGATTTGAAATCAACATAAAGTGGATTCAAAAAATCGAGTTCGAGTTCATATAGTACACATAGTTCATATGTAACTCAAGACTAATCATGTGGTGTGCTGTGAAGATAATACACAAACGATGGTTTAACTTGACAATAATGATGACTGTAGATCTTATTAAAACAGAGAAACAAATTCAAATGCTTTGACTTCACAACAATCATTATTGCAGATCTTATTCAAATAGAGAAGCGAATTCAAATTTAGTTCATATTGAAGCGGTAGTATATACGTTTGGAATGCACTAAAACGTTCATTTGAGTACTAGGTTGCATGCATTATACACATAGAAAAATATTTTAATTGAACATAACATGAATTCAAAGTTTTGAATGACATTTGTAGTGCGAATTGATTTGGTACAATACACGTTAGGCTTGTCCGGAAATTTCAACCCATGCCTTGGTAGCCCGAAATATTTAAGATATATCTTTGTCTCGTTGTGCTCCGACAACTCCCTCCATCTCAACCCGCGCCTTGCTATTCCAAAATTACAACGCGCGTGGAAACTCCCACCTCCTGTGAAATCCCGACACGCGAAATGCCCGTGATACCCCTGAACCGAAAGAACCACCTCAAACCGATGGGGGTACTTTCATAACTTACCCCACATTTCAGACAAGCGCGTCCCTAAGCCATGGTTCCCTACTCCCATCCCATCCGCCCACCCATTCGTACACCGAGCCTGGCAAAACGTACGAAGCCCCAGACCCTCCTTCGTCCGCCACCCAGCTGGAGCCTCTTCCCCGACGATGTCGTCCACAGCAACACCTCGACGTCCCTCATCCATCGTACAGGATGAGGATCCGTCATCGATCTGGTCATCCCGCCGGTTCAGCCACCCCGTCCTCCACCTCCAAGGAGCTGCCCCGATGTTCCCCTCATCTTTCATGCCACCTCCATTCCCACACCGCCGTCTTCAGCTACATCATCGGAAGATCATCATCATCACTGTTTCCTCGGATGAAGTTGCGTCCTAATCGGCGCCACCAAAGAGGTTGTACACTAATCGCCGCATTTTCTTCTTGATTCGATCTCACAGTGCTGCCGGCGCTCGGTCCCGAGCCAACACGGCGCGACTCCATCCATGGCGGCGTCGCCGGCCACTTCCTCCACGACGTCGCTCCCTCGGCGGCGATGTCCACATCAGTAGGAGCTGTTGCTGCTTTAGCTCTCGCTCGCTCACGCTACTGCTCTGCTCTTGCTCTCGGTCCCCTGCCTGGTCTTCTCTTGCTCGTGCTGCTGCTCTCGCTCTTGCTCTTGCTTGCGATGCTGCCTGGATTTAGCTACACTTCAATCGACTGAATCGACTTTTGGGTCAGTTGATTTTCAGGGGGGGCTCGCAGGAGTTAAGGAAGAACCAGTCGCAGCAGGGAGGGGGGCTCACCGGAGAGGTACCCCACTATCTATCTTAGGGTTCAGGGTGGGGGCGGTGGTCACCGCCGGTGGTAGGGC
>NC_041384.1:452893632-452924223 GCF_002162155.2 Triticum dicoccoides
ACCGGCGATGGGGAGTGTTTTCGGGGCGGGTGGGGCGGCGCACTATCGGTCGCGGGCGGCGGGGGCTGGCTGTTTGGCCATGGTGGCTGGCAGCTCAGGGGGGTGGAGGGTGAAGATGAACTGCAGGCCCTTGATTTCGTATCCAACGGCTGCAAAATTGTTTGACCAGAGATGAAAAAGTCAGTCGACTGACTTGTAGCCTCACCTCTAGTGCGTTCAGTTTTGATAGTAAAATTCAGTTTCGACAGCAAAATTCAGTTTCGACAGTTAAGTTCAGTTTCGACAGTTAAATTCAGTTTCGACAGTTAAGTTCAGAGATGAGCGGCTGATGTATACATCTAGCACTTTGTGGTTATGTATTTTACGTCATCTATTGGAGATGCTATTAGAATTCCACTTAGGTTAACATTGTCTCTCTTGTCTTGCTTCATCCTCGACGTCGTACAACTCACCGGAGCTGCTCCAACGACGAAACCCTCCATCACAGCAGAGCAGTACCTCAGGCTCCATCTCCAGACGCTTAAGATCTTCTTCCCCTCCTCCGGCAGCCAAGTCAGCCGGAGCATCCTCACTGGCCAACCCAATCATGTTGAGATCGACATGGCTTCGCCAAAGAGGTTGTACACTTCTTGTGGTTTGACTTAATCTCACCGTGCTTCTTTGCATCCTGTGATCTTCCAATTCTTATGAACCAAACACCCAGATTGCCAGAAATCCTGTGTTTTTAAATTCTCTATTTTGCACGTACATTCCTATCCTATTCCTGTCTATTTCCTATCCCTGCATTGTTAGAATCCTCAAATTCAAACAAGCCCTTACACAATTACTTATGTTACAGATATGTGTCAAAGAAAACCTTGTGTGGTTTGTCCTGCTCCTGTGGTGCTATGTTCCACCCCAACTCGGCTGCTCCAATGACGGAAGGGTTCACCATAGCAGGGATCCGCTCTCCAGACTTTCTTTCGCCGCCTCAGATCTTCTTCCCCACCGCCGGCAGCCACGACAACTGCATTACCATCATCAATTGAGGAGATGACCTTGAGGACTACATGGGTCCGCAAGAGAGGTGACACTCTTCCGTGTCTACTTACATTATGCATCGCTTAATATGATGACATGCTACTTCATCGTCGTTGAGGGAGTCCTGGACTAAGGGGTCCTTGGACGTCCGGCCTGTTATCTATGGGCCGGACTGATGGGCTGTGAAGATATGAAGACTGAAGACCGCACTGTGTCCAGATTGGACTCTACTTGGTGTGGAAGGCAAGCTTGACGACCAAAGATTCATTCTTATGTAACCGACTCCATGTAAACCCTAGATCCCCTCGGTGTCTATATAAACCGAAGGGGATAGTCCGAAAAGGACAATGCATATACTCATTACCATATTCATAGGCTAGACTTCTAGGGTTTAGCCATTACGATCTCGTGGTAGATCAACTCTTGTAATACTCATATTCATCAAGATCAATCAAGCAGGAAGTAGGGTATTACCTCCATAGAGAGGGCCCGAACCTGGGTAAACATCATGTCCCCTGTCTCCTGTTACCATTGATCCTAGACGCACAGTTCGGGACCCCCTACCCGAGATCCGCCGGTTTTGACACCGACATTGGTGCTTTCATTGAGAGTTCCACTGTGTCGTTGAGAAAAGGCTCGATGGACCCTTCAATCATCAATAATGACGTTGTCCAAAGAGGAACCTTCCTCCCTGGACAGATCTTCATATTCGTCACCTCCGTACCGCGGGCCAACTCGCTTGGCCATCTGGAGCAGATCGATAGCTACGTCCCCGGCCATCAGGTCGGAGTCGGAAGCTTGAACTACGTCGCAGATATCCATGGAGACATGATCTTCAAAGGACTGGAGCCCACGGCGATCGCTCCCCCTCATCCCGATGAACGTGACTTAAATCTGTCATCGGATCACACCCAGGAGATGGTTCCTGTGGCTGCAACGACCTTAGAGCCAAAGCAGACCAAGCCATCCAAAGCCTCAGAGTCTGATAACCCACAAGTATACGGGATCGCAACATCTTTCGAGGGTAGAGTATTCAACCCAAATTTATTGATTCGACGCAAGGGGAGCCTAAGAATATTCTCAAGTATTAGCAGTCGAGTTGTCAATTCAACCACACTTGGAAACTTAGTAGCTGCAGCAAAGTGTTTAGTAGCAAAGTAATATGATAGTGGTGGTAGCAGCAACAAAAGTAAAGACAACAAAAGTAATGTTTTTGGTATTTTGTAGTGATTGTAACAGTAGCAGCGGGAAAAGTAAATAAGCGAGAACCAGTATATGGAAAGCTCGTAGGCACCGGACCAGTGATGGATAATTATGCCGGATGCGGTTCATCATGTAATAGTCATAACATAGGGTGACACAGAACTAGCTCCAATTCATCAATGTAATGTAGGCATGTATTCCGTATATAGTCATACGTGCTTATGGAGAAGAACTTGCATGACATCTTTTGTCCTACCCTCCCGTGGCAGCGGGGTCCTATTGGAAACTAAGGGATATTAAGGCCTCCTTTTAATAGAGAACCGGAACAAAGCATTAGCACATAGTGAATACATGAACTCCTCAAACTATGGTCATCACCGGGAGTGGTCCCGATTATTGTCACTTCGGGGTTGCCGGATCATAACACATAGTAGGTGACTATAGACTTGCAAGATAGGATCAAGAACTCACATATATTCATGAAAACATAATAGGTTCACATCTGAAATCATGGCACTCAGGCCCTAGTGACAAGCATTAAGCATAGCAAAGTCATAGCAACATCAATCTCAGAACATAGTGGATACTAGGGATCAAACCCTAACAAAACTAACTCGATTACATGATAAATCTCATCCAACCCATCACCGTCCAGCAAGCCTACGATGGAATTACTCATGCACGGCGGTGAGCATCATGAAATTGGTGATGGAGGATGGTTGATGATGACGACGGCGACGACGAATCCCCCTCTCCGGAGCCCCGAACGGACGCTCTCCCGAGAGGTTTTAGGGCTTGGCGGCAGCTCTGTATCGTAAAACGCGATGATTTCTTCTCTCTGATTTTTTCTCTCCAAAAGCAAATATATAGAGTTAGAGTTGGCGTCGGAGGGCATCCAGGGGCCCACGAGGTAGGGGGCGCGCCCTAGGGGGGCGCGCCCCCCACCCTCGTGGACAGGGTGTGGGCCCCTGGTCTTCATCTTTGGCGAGGATTTTTTATTATTTTTTCTAAGATATTCCGTGGAGTTCTAGGTCATTCCGAGAATATTTGTTTTCTGCACATAAAACAACACCATGGCAATTCTGCTGAAAACAACGTAAGTTCGGGTTAGTTCCATTCAAATCATACAAGTTAGAGTCCAAAACAAGGGCAAAAGTGTTTGGAAAAGTAGATACGACGGAGACGTATCAGAGTCCACGGCATTGGAGCCACACATGGACTCGATGCCCTGTGATATTCGCTTTAACGGAACTTCGGACTCGTCTCCGGCTACAAGTTCCAGACTGTGTACACCTGCGGACACCGAGCTAGATCAGTTATCGATCCTCAAGCTCAGCGCTGCTGACGTGTTCCAACACTCGCGTTTGGGTGACGTGCTAAAATCTTTAAAGAATTTGTCCTTGGAAAATGACCCACAGCTGAACTATGTCCGATTCGAGCTAGAGATGGATGTTGAGGAATTTCACTTCCCACCCGCCACCCACTTCATAGCCACCGTCGATGACTTAACCGACGTGCTTGACTATGGCTCCGAAGACATCGACGGCATGGATGACGATGCCGACAAGGAGCAAGGCCAAGACTCGCCATTCACTAGACGCTAGACGGCCACCTATTCATATGACGTGTACATGGTTGATACACCCAAGGGATCCGGCGATGACAAAGAAGAGCCGGATACGAACAAAACCTCCGAGACACATCCCAAGCGCCGGCGGCCCAAACGCCACCCTAAGCCCCGTCGCTCAAAGGACGGCAACACTGGCACCAGAGAAAATAGTACTCTTGGCAAATCCGAAAACAGCGAAGACCCCCTTGGGGCTACATCCGAACAGGAACACGACAGCAGGCAAGACAACACTGACGAAGAGGCCATAGAAGATGACCCGGAGGATGATAGTTACCATCCGCCCTCCGAGGAGGATACAAGCCGCGGCAACGAAGGCTTCATGGTGCCTAAGGATCCTCTTGAGCAGGAGCGCTTTAAGCTTCAGCTCATAGTCACTGCAGGGAGCCTGAAAAAGAAACAACAGCAGCTTCAAGCTGAACAAGACCTGCTCGTCGGCAGATGGACTGACGTCCTGACAGCCGAGGAATATGGCCTCAACCGCCTAGCCAAGAGCTACCCGAAATGCAGACTGCTACATCAATTCGATGAGGAAGCGCCGGAGCATATATCTCCCTCGTGCAATGCGGATCGACCACCACGTGGTCCGGACAGAGCGGCGGAACGACCACCCCGCGGTCGAGATAAAGCAGCAACTTAGGCCGAACAGCAGACTGCCCCACCACCCTATCAAAATAGGGACAAAATAGTCCGGAATCATACGTACAACCTCCGACAGACCCTAGATAGTAAAGCAGGACACACAAGATCGATCTACGGATCACGAGGACGTGCCCCGAGGCACGATGACGGCTACGTATTCGGACGTGACAAACCTAACCACGCTCGAGCCGAATGCCGCAGACGGACTCCTTTAGAGCATCACCATAATGCGGCCCGATACAGAGGCGCCGCACACCCGCTCTGCTTCACAGATGAAGTACTGGATCATCAATTCCCCGAGGGGTTCAAGCCTGTCAATATCGAATCATACGATGGAACAACCGATCCTGCAGTATGGATTGAGGATTTCATCCTCTACATCCACATGGCCCGAGGAAATGACCTCCATGCCATCAAATACCCCCCATTAAAGCTCAAAGGACCAGCATAGCACTGGTTAAATAGCTTGCCTGAGAACTCCATCGGCAGCTAGGAAGACTTGGAAGAGGCTTTCCTCAACAACTTCCAAGGAACTTATGTCCGGCCACCAGACGCCGATGACCTAAGCCACATCGTCCAACAACTTGGAGAATCAAACAGAAAATTCTGGACTAGGTTCCTAACCATGAAGAACCAGATCGTTGACTGTCCAGGTGCCGAGGCCCTAGAAGCCTTTAAACACAACATCCATGACGAATGGCTGGCATGCCACCTTAGACAAGAAAAACCGAAGTTAATGGCAGCCCTTACAACACTCATGACCCACTTTTGCGCAGGCGAGGACAGCTGGCTGGCTCGTAGCAAAAACACAGCCGGCGAGGCAGGCCCCACCGAGGCCAAGAACAACATCGGCAAGCTCTGGCGCAATAGACACAAACGCCGAAGCAATGGCGACAACACCGAGGACACCACAATCAACGCCGGATTTAGTGGCTCCAAGTCCAGCCAACGGAAGAAGCCCTACAAAAGAAACAATGAAGGACCTTCCAGCCTGGATCGCATACTCGACCGTCCATGCCAAATTCACGGCACCCCGGATAAGCAAGCCAATCATACCAACAGGGATTGTTGGGTCTTCAAGCAGGCTGGCAAGTTAAATGCTGAAAACAAAGAAAAGGGATCACAAAGTGAGGACTATGATGAAGAGCCCCGGTAGCGGAACCCCAGGGGACAGAAGAAATCCCCCCCCCCCAAAGTCAAAATGGTGAACATGATATACGCCACGCACATCCCCAGAAAGGAGCACAAACGAGCACTCAGGGACGTCTACGCGGTAGAGCCAGTCGCCCCCAAGTTCGATCCATAGTCGTCATTCCCAATCACCTTCAATCGACGAGATCATCCGACTAGTATCCGCCATGGTGGTTTGGCCGCACTGATTCTTGATCTAATCATCAACAGATTCCACCTCACTCGAGTCCTGATGGATGGTGGAAGCAGCCTCAATCTGCTGTACCAGGATACAATGCGGAAGATGGGCATTAATCCCTCATGAATCAAACCAACAAATACTACCTTTAAAGGAGTCATACCAAGTGTCGAGGCCCGCTATACGGGCTCAATCACGCTGGAGGTGGTCTTCGGTTCTCCGGACAACTTCCGAAGCAAAGAGTTAATCTTCGATATCATCCCCTTCCGCAGCGGCTACCACGCACTACTCAGACGAACCACGTTTGCTAGATTTAACGCAGTGCCACACTATGCTTATCTCAAGCTCAAGATGCCCGGTCCCCACAGCGTCATAACAGTCAATGGCAATACGGAACGCTCCCTCCGAACACAGGAGCAAACCGCCGCCCTGGCAGCAGAAGTACAGAGCGGCCTTCTCAAGCAGCACTGTAATCCAGTTGTCGAGCCCCTGGACACCATCAGGAGGGTCCGGACTACACTGCAACAGGACAACATGGCTCGTCAAGAGCTCGACTAGCAATTCGGCCTCCGTCCCAACACCAATGAGGTAGTGGCATTTGTACCACGCGTACACAATTACGCACTCAAAATTCCATGCACATTGACGGAGGCACGAGATAACCCGGGGGCTACAATTCGGCAAAACTGACCCCGGACACACATACTTTTACTTATTTTTCTCATTACAGGCACCTTTTTTTGTAGGCCTGATATCAAGACCTCTAGAAGGACTGGAATGCAACGGAGGCAAGCAACACAGGTGTGTAGGGTAACCTTTATATGTTCTTCTTGACAGTATTCACACTTCTTTCTCAGGTCCCGCACGCTGCGCCATACCGGTTCCGGCACGTTAAATGGTCGGATACTTCTAGCACCATCTGTACAAGATACGCCTTGACGTATCCATCCAGTAATAATAAAAATGGTTCGTGGCCCAGTCTCTGTGTTTTTCACTTCTTACTTAGTTTTATTTTGATCTGCCTATCTGCTGCATCGACACTCTTTTATGTTTCATATTCACCAGGGGCTACCTATCGCCCCACAATACGGCAGCACAGTCCGAAAACTTCTTATATATAAGTTCGGCACCCCGAATTTAGCATTATATGCATTGGCTCCGAATCATGTCTTTGGTCAATAGTTGGGTTGCCCAACTCTTGTGCTTGCTACCCTACGTTCCGCTCCATCGGCTAGGGTAGTAAAGGGAGAGCTACTGGATTGGACCGGACAAGCACCTCAGTAGAGAAAGCCAAAAACTGACTGACGTGATATGGCGAGAGCCGGTCAGCTACTCGAGGGTTACAAATCGTTGGATATTTTATCCACATTATGCGAGATATTGGTACTTGCTGATCAGATGATGACAGCACCCTGGCTCGAACCAGGGGCTGCACCCATGCTTTATTAGAAAACTCCTATGGCTAAGTGAGGGAGTTTGAGCCGTATAGTCCGATTGCCTTGTTCGTTGCACTAAACAACTCCTTCAAGGACCATGTAATTGGATCAAGATTGTTTAGATTCCATCATGAACACCTCCGTACTATCTACATGAGGGCAGAAGCCGACGACTAGTTAACCCTCAGATTACATATAACATGGCCGCACAGGAGGAAACAATCAAAGCATAACAAAACTGCATTAACAAAACATGCTTTGATTCTCATAATACAAGGAAAAGGCAACATGAATACATTCATTCAAACACAATGTCCTGCGAACATTGTGCTACCGCAAGGCGAGAACCCTCCAGGACATCCGCAAAATACCGTTCCGGTGTACGGTGCTCCTTGCCCTCCGATGCCCCCCTAGTCACCTCGACGGCGTCCATCTTCGCCCACCATATCTTGCAACGGGCGAAGGCCATGCGGGCACCTTCAATGCAGGCCGAGCGCTTCACGACGTCCAGCCGAGGACAGGCGTCCACCACCCGCCTCAGGAGTCCAAAGTAGTTGCTGGGCATAGCTTCGGCTGGCCATAGCCGGATTATCAAATCCTTAATGGCTAGTTTGGCCACCTTATGCATCTCCACCAGCTATTTCAGCTGATTGGTGAAGGACACAGGATGCTCCGGCGCCGCATACTGCGACCAGAATAGCCTCTCCGTGGAACCCCCTCCTTCGGCTCGATAGAACTCCGTGGCATCGGATTCACTGTGTGGCAAATCCGCAAAGGCCCCTGGGGGACTCCGAACTCGAGTTAGTAAAAGGTATTGCTTCTTCGCATACTTGCTTTGCATCTTAAATGCCTTACCCGCCGTGATCTTCTTGGCCTCATGGATCTCTTGGAGGGCGTCATGGGCCTCATTCTGGGCAGTCTCCGCGCTTTGACGAGCCTTGGCGAGTTCGGTCCCTTGAACCGACGCATCATGCTCCAAGGTCTCACATTTTTTCACCGCGTCCTAGAGCTCCTGCTGGACTTCTTTGACCCGGCCTTGAGCTTCTTACGGGTGGCTTGCTGCTGGATAGCCTTCTCCTCGGCCTCGCCCAGGGCCTTCTTCAGGGCCTCATCCCCGGTCGCGGCTTCTGCACATATAATGAACCGCTGTCACTACACAGCACTTATCCTTTCCCGAACATATAGCAAGTCGTTACTCACCTTGCTTCTCTTGGAGCCGAACCTTAGTCTCGCCGAGCTCGTTCTCGGACCGCTCCAGCTTCCGCTTCAGCTCTGAGACCTCGACAGTATGCGAGGTCGCTGCCAACAGCGACGCCTGCTTATTCATACATATTTTGTTAGTCTCCTACAATAAGAGGTTTATCCTCTGTCCGATTCTTCTTGCCAAACTCCGAACAGTGTCTCAGGGGCTACTGAATACATGGGGTTTTCCTCTTTCTATGTCACTTACCTCAAAACCCGTCAACAGATTGCTGCAGGCTTCGTCTAGTCCACTCTTGGCGGACTGAACCTTTTCGATCACAACACTCATAAGGACACAGTGCTTGTCCACAACGGAGGCGCCTTGTAGCGCCTCCATCAGGTCATCCGGTGCCCCTGGGTGGACAGGGGCCACCGGTGGAATTAGCACACCCCCTCCTTCGAAGGAGGGTGCTCGCCAGATTTCGGAGCCATATGGATCTCCAGAATCATATTCGGCTGAGGGCCAAACTGAATACAGCCCTCTTTGCCGGTCTCCTTGGGGATCTGCTCCCCATATGTCCGGCAGTGGAGGTCCCGCCTTGTGGCACCCCTGGACAATGTCTTGAGCTCCTCCCTTTAGAGCGGCCCTCCGGGATAACACTTCTGTGTCGTCCCTGGCCCCGGGGGAGCAAGCAGGCGGTGGCGACATGCTCGCCATCTCCGATGGAACCAACGAACCTCCAGATGAGGAACGCTGGATAAGGTCACGGGTCGGACTACAAAAGTGTGGATTAACCATGTTATCATAATAAAAAGAAAGGGCTGCATATGCGCGTAAATTAGCCATGTCGCTTACGATGCGGCCTGAGGCCTAGTGCAGGGGCGTCGTTCCGGACTACTGTCAATGTCCCCTGCGGTGTTGACCGCTGGGGCGCCCTTCCCCTTTTTGGGTGCTTTCGCCTCCGGATGTGCTGGGGCCACCCTCTTCTTCTTCTTCTCCTCGGGAGGAGGGTTGTTTTCCTCCTCGTCCTCTTCCTCATCATTGTCCTCAGGGACGGAGGAATGGGCCTCGTCGTCTTCGGACATCGCGTCTGACGCGCCCTTGCGACGGGGGCCACTCTTGGCCCCCTTGGCCTTCTTCTTCGGCGCCATATATGGCGCCGACACCAGCATCCTCTCCGGGCGCGGGATGACCGGTTCCTCGGGCAGCGGCACCGGACACTGGATCCGCTGCACCTTCTCCACCCAGTCCTGAAGGAGCAATATCAAATCTCAAACATCATCCTTGAAACATTCAAGTTGGTAATACATCAAAAGAAATATACCTCATTGGTGGGGCGTTTACAGTTGTGACCACGGTCTGAGTCTGTGGCCGGCGGCTTCTCGTTGCCCTTAAAGATGAACTTCCAGGCCCCTTCATCAGAGGTGTCGAAGAGCCTTCTCAGGGTCTGGTGCTTCTTCGAATTGAACTCCCATAAAGGGCGGCTTCGGCACTGGCACGGAAGAATCCGGTGGACCAACATCACCTGGATAACGTCGATGAGCTTGACGTCCTTGGTCACCATGCTACGAATGCGCGTCTGCAGCGCTATCAGCTCATCAGGAGAACACCAGTATGGACTCTTCTCGACCCAGGAGGTGAGCCGCGTGGGAGCACTAGAGCGGAATTCGGCAATTGCGGCCCAGGTGGTGCCGCGAGGTTCTGTAATGTAGAACCACTGCTTTTGCCATTCCTTTACTGTCTCCATAAAGGTGCCTTTGGGCCAGGAGACATTGGATAGCTTGCTCACCATGGTCCCTCCGCACTCCACGTGCTGACCATCCACCACCTTCGGCTTCACATTGAAGACTTTGAGCCACAGCCCGAAGTGGGGATGGATGCGAAGGAAGGCCTCGCACACGATGATAAACGCCGAGATGTTGAGGAAGGAATTCGGGGACAGATCATGGAAATCTATCCCATAATAGTACATCAGCCCGCGGACGAAAGGGTGGAGTGGAAACCCTAGCCCGCGAAGGAAATGGGGGATGAAGACTACTCTCTCTGTGGGCTCCGGCGTGCGGACTTCTTGTCCCTCGGCTGGCAGACGGTGGGCGGTCTCCTTTGCCAAATATCCGGCCGCCCGGAGCTCAGTAATGTCCTCCTTGACGGAGGAGACCATCCACTTGCCCTGACCACCATATCCGGACATGGTTGCTTGAGTGGAAAGGAGATGGGAACTTGGGCGCTGGAGCTTGAGATCGGAAGGGCGAAGATAGGGAGAAGGCGTGAGGAGAGGAAGGGGGAATCCTTATCCCCTTATAAAGGCAGCATATATTAAATGCCTCCTCACTAGCCTTAGGATTCGCCTATTCCCTAGGGCTGTATGAATGGCGCGGTTGAGTTACCCGCATTGATGAGAATCCCGCGATAAGGGGACACGATCTCTGTTTCGACAAGATGTGCCAGTAGCAACCGTGTCTCGAAACGTGGGATGGCAGAGGAAAAACGGCTCGAAATTATAACCGGACATACATGATGCCGTGTTGGAGAGACGCTGTCAACAGATCGGATTCATGCGAATATTATATTCTCTCTACGGTTGTGTATGGTGTGCGTAACAGGTCCGGATGCACTTATTTCGTCCAAAGACTATTCTCAAGTTCGGAAGGAGGAAACCCGCCTTGCAATGCTGAAGACAAATTTGCGCGCCGGATTCCTCGTCATTGAAGCCAGGTTCAGGGGCTACTGAGGGAGTCCTGGACTAAGGGGTCCTCGGACGTCCGGCCTGTTATCTATGGGCCTGACTGATGGGCTGTGAAGATATGAAGACCGAAGACTGCACCGTGTCCGGATTGGACTCTACTTGGCATGGAAGGCAAGCTTGATGACCGAACATTCCTTCTTATGTAACCGACTCCATGTAAACCCTAGATCCCCTCGGTGTCTATATAAACCGAAGGGGATAGTCCGGAAAGGACAACGAATATACTCATTACCATATCCATAGGCTAGACTTCTAGGGTTTAGCCATTACGATCTCGTGGTAGATCAACTCTTGTAATACTCATATTCATCAAGATCAATCAAGCAGGAAGTAGGGTATTACCTCCATAGAGAGGGCCTGAACCTGGGTAAACATCGTGTCCCCTGTCTCCTGTTACCATCGATCCTAGACGCACAGTTTGGGACCCCCTACCCGAGATCCGCCGGTTTTGACACCGACAGTCGTGTTCACCTATTAGACTCCAATTCAGGTCCAAACTTATGCTGAAACTTGAGTTTTTAAATGGTTGTGGGGTACATATTGGGGCAGCAATCAGTACTATTTGTCTACTATCTGGTTAATCTCGGGTGTCTACTATGAGTTTCATGTTGGGTGCAAACAAACATTAAAGGAGCCATTATCTGTATTTTTTAACTAAAGCTATTATCTGCCTACTATCATCGGTGTTGGGTCTATCCACAGTTTGCTACCTTCACTCTGGATTTGTGCATGCACTCCATACATAATCTCACTATGTTTTATTCCTATGCATGTGAGTTATTGTACACAATGGAACTAAACATGTAGAGCAAAATAGACGAGCCTTGCCTGGCAATAAAATTTCATGCAGAGGTCGCTCCATGGTGGGCGCAAAGGCAGCCCCCCTCCACCCATTTCGGATCGTAATCAAGCGGAAGATAACTGTTCTGAGGGGGATTCAAAAGTAGAAGACCACTCTTGTTTACCCCATGAGGTCTTCGCTCTAACTTGGCATGCTGATGTTGGTAATATCATGCATATGGTGCCTTGCATTGCTTACTGTATACATCAAAGATGTCATCTGCTTAGTTTAGACATGCTTTGTGTCAATGCCATCTATTTAGTTTCTTGATCATATATGTGAATCATGCAATGCCATCTTGTTTAGCCAGGCATCATATATGTGAATTTTGCAATGCCACCCTGGTTAGCCAGTCATCTTATATGTGAATTATATCATGACATCATTTTTTATTACGTGTTAAATTTGTCAACAATTTTAGTACATTCAATTACTCTTCCTGTGCATCAGCCATTCGGCATGGTCATGGAAAAATCTGGAGTGGAAACAAGGTCTTCAGAGCAGACAATGCTATCTGATGAAGCGCATGTATTGCTGGTTACAGATAGCTCCTCAGAGGAGAATTCAGAGACAGATGACCAGTCCTATCCCCCCCCCGAGGTGCATGCTCTAACTTGGCAGGGTTATGTTGCTCATATTGTGCGTATGGTATCTTGCATTGCTATGTCATTTGCTTAGTTTAGACATGATTTGTGTGAATGCCACATGTTTAGTGTCTAATTACCATATATGTGAATTATGCAATGCCATCTTTTTGCAAGACATTATATATGTGAATTATGCAATGCTATCTTGTTGCAAGGCATTATATATGTGAATTATGCACTGCCATGTTGTTTAGCCAAGCGTCATATATGTGAATTATATCATGTCGTCCTTTTTTGTATTTCTCATTACTTTTGTCAACAATGTTTGTATATTCAACCGCTCTTCCTGTGCATCAGTCATTTGAATTGGTGATGGAGAAATCTAGAGTGAAAACAAGGTCTTCAGAGCAGACAATGCTACCTGGTGAAGCATATATGTTGCTGGTTACAGATAGCTCTTTAGAGGAGGATTCAAAGGCAGATGACCAGTCCTATTATCCCCCTGAGGTGTATGCTCAAACTTGGCAGGGTTATATTAGTCATATCATGCATACGTTGTATTGCAATGCTTAGTTTTTACATCATATACACGATATTGAATGCCATCTCCTTAGTTGACACATCATATATGCGATCGCCCTCTGCTCACTTCCTTAGTATATAATCATATATTTGAATTATATCATGCCATGATGTTTACATAGATAGCATGTATCTGAATTATGGCATGCCAACCCATTTTCTAAAGACATAATATAGTTATATCATCTCATCCTGTTCACAAAGTCATCATATTTTGAATTATGTCATTCTATCCGTGAATTATATCATACCATCATGTTTCCATCGACGGCATGTTTGTGATTTATGGCATGCCAACCACTTTCATAGACACATCGTATAGTTATATCATGTCATCATGTTTACATAGTCATCATATTTTGAAGTATGTCATTCTATCCTGTTTAGTTAGCCATCATACATGTGAAATTATGTCATGCTATCCTATTTAATTAGCCATCATATATGGCCTGCTATTCTGTTTAGACAACATAAATGTGAATTATTTCATGCCCTATTTTCTTCCCTACTATCCATTGCACCTGTCTATCATAGAATGTCTGTACATTCAATTACTTTTCTTGTTTATCAGCCATTTCAATTGGAGGGGGTGATGGCAGTATCTGTGGGAGTAAAAACACGGTCTTCAGAAAAGATCGTGCTACCTGTCGATGGAGATAGAACCACGGTTGTACTTGCCCAAGAACCAGCCCCACCACACATAACCCAGACTCAGGCAGATTGTACCCCTACCCAGTTGGACAGAGAACCAACTACACCCCTTCTAACCCCAACCCCAGCAGATAGTAACCCAGTTCCCGTTGACACAGCACCGTCTCCACCACAGAGCACCCAAACACGAGCAGTTAGTAAGGCAACTGCAGTGCCCAAAGCACGAGGACCACCACTCCGAACCCCAAGTCAACGCTTAAACCAGAAGAAGAATTGTTCTCAGGTAAGGTTCCGTAGCTATGGTTCATACTACTTTGCTCTTGCATCACTGTATTTACTCATACCAACTAATTTCAAATTTGAAGGATACAATTGAAACTCCAATGGCGCAACAGGTATGTTTTAAACATGTTCCTTTAACGTGTTTGCTATTGTAACTTGCTCTATGTTGATTTCAGTTTCAATTGAATAAACAGTTATGTCTCATGCCATGCACATTACAAGTGTTGTTATTGTTGTGTAGTTTCCCACACTTATATTTTGTCTATGCTGCTTTGTCTTAAATATATATGATTCGAACTGTATCTATCTTGATTTGGCAACATAAACTAGAATGATATAGACCATACAATGACCATACTACATAGATATATGTTTGTTTCATGCTATTATCCAATCCACCTTACTACTGAACTAGTTTACCAAAATGAGTTTCATATACTAAATTGTAAACATGTGATGTGTTTGTTTGTTTCTCCTTTAGAACGCGGATAAAATATTGGAGAAGAGTACCCCGTTATGCAATGGTAAAGGAAGTAATGAAGATTAGGTTCAACATAGTGAGACATCCCTGTTGTTCTCCAAGAAAGCTGATAAAAACTATATTGAAGACACTTAGACAACCCCAAAGTCCTGTCTTGATGTAGTGTTCGAGTTACTGGCTACTACTACTGGCACCTGCTCTTCGAACTCGCTGCCTGAATCAGTTCGGCTTCTTGAGTCTCAACTTCAAGTTGGAAGACATCAATCAGATGTTATGCGACAGGAAGCCGAAGGACTGAGTAAGTCCCTGCAGAATTCAGAAGCATACTTTCTAGTGCAATAGCAAGTGCTGGAGGATTTAAGCGCCAAACAAGAGAAAGTTAATAAGCTTGCTAAGCATCTTGCCAGCATTATGGGTACCCAGGATATTGTTTCTTGAGCTCTTCTGAAGTGGTTTTAGTTCTGGACTTGTTTTGCTGTGGCGTTTATATGCTGCTTTGTTCCCTATATTTGCACTTGTGGTGAACTTTGATGCCCAGTGGATGTAATATGTGTAATAGCCATGATAGCCTAGCGTAAGTTGCTTGCTTATTTATTTCAGTTGTCTTGTTTATTTTTTTTCTTGTAGTCAGTGTAGTTCTTTTTCCGCGGTTCGCTAGTGGCCGCAATAACCTATATTTAAAAACTAGGCCACATTAACAATGCGCTACATATTTATTGTAGTTAACATGGGCCTCATACGGGCCGTAGAAACAATGGGCCTTCTAAGGGCCGTAGAAACAATGGGCCTTCTACGGGGCGTAGACACAACAATGGGCCTTCTACGGTCCGTATCATCAATGGGCCTTTTACGGGCCGTATGATCGGTTGACCAAACATGGGCCAATAACAGACCACATTATGGCCGTAAATGGGCTAGAGTTGAAATTGTCCATTCATGGGCCGACCATAACGGGCTATCGTTAATAGGTCGTATTTGATGACGCTATGAAAACGGCCCAATGTATTAACGGGCCGACTGTAACCACTGGCTGTATTTGGCCCACAAGCAGAAAATGACAGTAATGGGCCAGAAGTAAACGAATGCTGGAAATGAGCCCAAGAATAAATGGGCCCTGAGAAGGCCGAAAGATAACATGGGCTGGAAACGGCCCTACGGAATAATGAGCCGTTAATGGGTATAAAGTGATACACTGTTCATTACGGTCCAGTTTTACCATGGGCTGTTAATGGGCCGAGGGTTACTAAGGGCCTCATATGGGCCAAAAGACGTCATGGGACATACATGGGCCGGAAGTTAAAACGGGCTAGAATTATATTGGACGGCCCAGATGACGCTACTCGGCCTAATTCTGATAGGCCATAAACGGGCCCTGGGTTAGCAGGCTGTAAACGGGCTATATGCGAACAGGCCGTTAATAGGCTTGTCGTAGGCCGGCCCGCCACCTTTTGACCAAGTCAAACGGGCCGGCCTTTTCACAAGAATGGGCCTCTGTTGGGCCATTCCACGTGTCGACGTATCATAGGCGCTTTGGGTCCAATGAGTGGATGACATCTGTCCCAACGGTGAGCCGACACGTGTTTCCTCCAGCCAATGATGATTTTACACGTGGAAAATCCCCATTGGTCGGGGCTGTTAACGGGTTATCGGATCGAAAACCGGACCCAATAGCTTAACGGTGTTTCGTTACGGTGGATGCCACGCATCAGTCACCCTTGACGAAAGCACTTCTGTGACGCGCGATTTATCATCATGGAAGTGGACACCTCCAGCACAGGTATGACTATCTTGATTCTGTCATAAATTTGTCATGGATGTACATGCATGACAGAAAACGCGACATACTGTGACAAACACGTATCATCACGGAAGTGTATTTTTTTGTAGTAGGATATGCACGGAGAGTAGAGAGAAGGGCGGAAGAGAGAGAGCCCCCGAGCGGCACTAGTAGCGGTGGTAGGATGGTACTACCATGCTTACTGCCACTGCTACTGCCGCCCAACCCGACACGAGTAGCGGTGGTAGGAAGCCCATACTGCCGCTGATGGCCATGAGCGGTACTACCGCTGTGAAGTGATGACCCACAAGTATAGGGGACCAATTGTAGCTCTTTTCGATAAGTAAGAGTGTCGAACCCAACGAGGAGCAGAAGGAAATGATAAGTAGTTTTCAGCAAGCTAATGTCTACAAGTGCTAAAATTGTAAGTAGCGGAGTAGTTTGATAGCAAGATAATTTGTAACGAGCAAGTAACGATAGTAGTAAAAAAAGTGCAGCAAGGTAGCCCAATCCTTTTGAGGTAAAGGACAAGCCAAAACGGTCTCTTATGATAAGCAAAGTGTTCTTGAGGGTACACGAGAATTTCATCTAGTCACTTTCATGATGTTGGTTTGATTTGTGCTCGCTACTTTGATAATTTGATATGTGGGTGGACCGGTGTGTAGGTGTTGTTCTTACTTGAACAAACCTCTTACTTATGATTAACCCTCCCGCAAGCATCCACAACTATGAGAAAAGTATTAAGAATAAATTCTAATAATAGTATTAAACTTTTGGATCCAGTCGGTCCCTTACAGAATAGCGCATAAACTGGGGTTTAAGCTTCTGTCACTCTCGCAACCCATCATCTAATTTATACTCCACAATGCATTCCCTTAGGCCCAAATATGGTGAAGTGTCATGTTGTCGACGTTCACATGACACCACTAAGTGAATGACAACATACATACTATCAAAATATCGAACACATATCAAGTTCACATGATTACTTGCAACAAGATTTCTCCCGTGACCTCAAGAACAAAAGTAACTACTCACAAATGATAATCATGCTCAAGATCAGAGGGGTATGTGTTGGGGAACGTAGCAGAAATTCAAAATTTTCCTACATATCACCAAGATCTATCTATGGAGAAACTAGCAATGAGGGGAAGGAGAGTGCATCTACATACCCTTGTAGATCGCTAAGCGGAAGCGTTCAAGTGAACGGGGTTGATGGAGTCGTACTCGTCGTGATCCAAATCACCGATGACCAAGTGCCGAACGCACGGCACCTCCGCGTTCAACACACGTACAGCCCGGTGACGTCTCCCATGCCTTGATCCAGCAAGGAGACATGGAGAGGTTGAGGAAAACTCCATCCAGCAGCAGCACAACGGCGTGGTGGTGGTGGAGGAGCGTGGCAATCCTGCAGGGCTTCGCCAAGCACCACGGGAGAGGAGAAGGACTTGGGAGAGGGGAGGGCTGCACCAAAGGCAAAGGTATGGCTGCCCTCCCACCCCCACACATATATATAGGGGCAAGGGAGAGGGGGGCGCAGCCTTGGCCCTTCCTCCAAGGAAGGGTGTGGCTAGGGAGGAGTCCCTCCTCCCCAAGGCACCTCGGAGGTGCCTTCCCCCTTTAGGACTCTTCCTTTCCTTATCCCTTGGCGCATGGGCCTCTTGGGGCTGGTGCCCTTGGCCCATATAGGCCAAGGCGCACCCCCTTACAGCCCATGTGGCCCCCCGGGGCAAGTGGCCCCACCCGGTGGACCCCCGGGACCCTTCCGGTGGTCCCGGTACAATACCGGTGATCCCGAAACTTGTCCGGTGACCAAAACAGGACTTCCCATATATAAATCTTTACCTCCGGACCATTCCGGAACTCCTCATGACGTCCGGGATCTCATCCGGGACTCCGAACAACATTCGGTAACCACATAAAAACTTCCTTTATAACCCTAGCGTCATCGAACCTTAAGTGTGTAGACCCTACGGGTTCGGGAGACATGCAGACATGACCGAGACGTTCTCCGGTCAATAACCAATAGCGGGATCTGGATACCCATGTTGGCTCCCACATGTTCCACGATGATCTCATCGGATGAACCACGATGTCAAGGACTTAATCAATCCCGTATACAATTCCCTTTGTCTATCGGTACGATACTTGCCCGAGATTCGATCGTCGGTATCCCGATACCTTGTTCAATCTCGTTACCGGCAAGTCTCTTTACTCGTTCCGTAACACATCATCCCGTGATCAACTCCTTGGTCACATTGTGCACATTATGATGATGTCCTACCGAGTGGGCCCAGAGATACCTCTCCGTCACACGGAGTGACAAATCCCAGTCTCGATTCATGCCAACCCAACAGACACTTTCGGAGATACCCGTAGTGTACCTTTATAGCCACCCAGTTACGTTGTGACGTTTGGCACACCCAAAGCACTCCTACGGTATCCGGGAGTTGCACAATCTCATGGTCAATGATACTTGACATTAGAAAAGCTTTAGCATATGAACTACATGATCTAGTGCTATGCTTAGGATTGGGTCTTGTCCATCACATCATTCTCCTAATGATGTGATCCCGTTATCAACGACATCCAATGTCCATGGTCAGGAAACCGTAACCATCTATTGATCAACGAGCTAGTTAACTAGAGGCTTACTAGGGACATGGTGTTGTCTATGTATCCACACATGTATCTGAGTTTCCTATCAATACAATTCTAGCATGGATAATAAACGATTATCATGAACAAGGAAATATAATAATAATCAATTTATTATTTCCTCTAGGGCATATTTCCAACAGTCTCCCACTTGCACTAGAGTCAATAATCTAGTTCACATCGATATGTGATTAACACCCAAGGTCACATCCCCATGTGACTAACACCCAAAGAGTTTACTAGAGTCAATAATCTAGTTCACATTTACCATGTGATTAACACTCAATGAGTTCTGGGTTTGATCATGTTATGCTTGTGAGAGAGGTTATAGTCAACGGGTCTGAACCTTTCAGATCCGTGTGTGCTTTACAAATCTCTATGTCATCTCCTAGATGCAGCTACCACGTTCTATTTGGAGCTATTCCAAATAACTGTTCTACTATACGAATCCAGTTTACTACTCAGAATAATCTGGATTAGTGTCGAAGTTTGCATCAGCGTAACCCTTTACGACAAACTCTTTTACCACCTCCATAATCGAGAAAATTCCTTAGTCCACTAGTTACTAAGGATAACTTTGACCGCTGTCCTGTGATCCATTCTTGGATCACTCTTGTACCCCTTGACTGACTCATGGCAAGGCACACTTCAGGTGCGGTACATAGCATAGCATACTGTAGAGCCTACGTCTTAAGCATAGGGGACGACCTTCATCCTTTCTCTCTATTCTGCCATGGTCGAGCTTTAAGTCTTAACTTCATACCTTACAACTCAGGCAAGAACTCCTTCTTTGACTGATCCATCTTGAACACCTTCAAGATCATGTCAAGGTATGTGCTCATTTGAAAGTTCCATTAAGCATTTTGATCTATCCTTATAGATCTTGATGCTCAATGCTCAAGCAGCTTAATCCAGGCTTTCCATTGAAAACACTTTCCAAATAACCCTATATGCTTTCCAGAAATTCTACGTCATTTCTGATCAACAATATGTCAACAACATATACTCATCAGAAATTCTATAGTGCTCCCACTCACTTCTTCGGAAATACAAGCTTCTCATAAACTTTGTATACACCCAAAATCTTTGATCATCTCATCAAAGCATACATTCCAACTCCGAGATGCTTACTCCAGTCCTCAGAAGGATAGCTGGAGCTTTGCATACTTATTAGCATCTTTCAGGATTGACAAAACCTTCCGGTTGTATCACATACAACCTTTCCTCAAGAAAAATCGTCGAGGAAACAATGTTTTGACATCCTATCTGCAAGATTTCATAAATAACGCAGTAATCGCTAATATAATTCCAACAGACTCTTAGCATCGCTACGAGTGAGAAAGTCTCACCGTAGTCAACTCCTTGAACTTGTCGGAAAACATCTTAACGACAAGTCGAGCTTTCTTAATGGTGATACTTACCATCATTGTCCGTCTTCCTTTTAAAATCCATCTGTACTCAACAGCCTTACAACCATCGAGCTGTTCCGCCAAAGTCTACACTTTGTTTTCATACATGGATCCTCTCTCGGATTTTATGGCCTCGAGCCATTTATCGGAATCCGGGCCCACCATCGCTTCTCCATGGCTCGTAGGTTCATTGTTGTCTAGCAACATGACTTCCAAGACAGGATTATGTACCACTCTGAAGTAGTACGCATCCTTGTCATCCTACGAGGTTTGGGAGTGACTTGATCCGAAGTCTCATGATCAATATCATAAGCTTCCACTTCAATTGGTGTAGGTGCCACAGGAACAACTCTTTGTGCCCTGCTATACACTAGTTGAAGTGACGGTTCAATAACCTCATCAAGTCTCCACCATCCTCCCACTCAATTCCTTCGAGAGAAACTTTTTCTCGAGAAAGGACCCGACTCTAGAAACAATCCCTTATTGCTTTCGGATCTGAGACAGGAGGTATACCCAACTGTTTTGGGTGTCCTATGAAGATGCATTTATCCGCTTTGGGTTCGAGCTTATCAGCCTGAAACTTTTTCACATAAGCGTCGCAGCCCCACACTTTTAAGAAATGATAGCTTAGGTTTCTCTAAACCATAGTTCATACGGTGTCATCTCATCAGAATTACGTGGTGCCCTATTTAAAGTGAATGTGGTTGTCTCTAATGCCTAACCCATGAACTATCGTGGTAATTCGATAAGAGACATCATGGTATGCATCATATCCAATAGGGTGCAGTTATGATGTACGGACACACCATCACACTATGGTGTTCCAGGCTGTATTAGTTGTGAAACAATTTCCACAATGTCTTAATTCTGTGCCAAACTCGTAATTCAGATATTCATCTCTATGATCATATCATAGATATTTTATCCTCTTGTCACGACGATCTTTCAACTTCACCCTGAAATTACTTGAACCTTCCAATAATTCAGACTCGTGATTCATCAAGTAAATATACTCAACATCTACTCAAATCATCTGTGAAGAACATAACGATATCCACTATACGCCTCAGCACTCATTGGACTGCACACATCAAAATGTGTTACTTCCAACGAGTTGCTATCTTGTTCCGTCTTACTAAAACGAGGCTTTCAGTCATCTTGCCCATGTGGTATGATTTGCATGTCTCAAGTGATTCAAGATCAAGTGAGTCCAAACGGTCCATTTGCATGGAGTTTCTTCATGCATATACACCAATAGACATGGTTCGCATGTCTCAAACTTTTCAAAACGAGTGAGCCCAAAGATCCATCAACATGGAGCTTCTTCATGCGTTTTATACCGATATGACTTAAGTGGCAGTGCCACAAGTAGGTGGTACTATCATTACTATCTTATATCTTTTGGCATGAGCATGTGTATCACTACGATCGAGATTCAATAAACCATTCATTTTAGGTGCAATACCATTGAAGGTATTATTCAAATAAACAGAGTAACCATTATTCTCCTTAAATGAATAACCGTATTGCGATAGACATAATCCAATCACGTCTATGCTCAACGCAAACAACAAATAACAATTATTTAGGTTTAACACCAGTCTCGATGGTAGAGGGAGCGTGCGATGCTTGATCATATCAACATTGGAAACACTTCCAACACATATCGTCAGCTCACCTTTAGCTAGTCTCCGTTTATTCCATAGCTTTTATTTCGAGTTACTAACACTTAGCAACCAAACCGGTATCTAATACCCTGGTGCTACTAGGAGTACTAGTAAAGTATACATCAACACAATGTATATCCAATATACTTCTATCGACCTTGCCAGCCTTCTTATCTACCAAGTATCTAGGGTAATTCTGCTCCAGTGGTTGTTCCCCTTATTACAGAAGCACTTAGTCTCGGATTTGGGTTCAACCTTGGGTTTCTTCACTAGAGCAGCAACTGAATTGCCGTTTCATAAAGTATCCCTTCTTGCCCTTGCCCTTCTTGAAACTAGTGGTTTCACCAACCATCAACAATTGATGCTCCTTCTTGATTTCTACTTTGGTGTCAAACATCGCGAATATCTCAAGGATCATCATATATGTCCCTGATATATTATAGTTCATCACGAAGCTCTAGCAGCTTGGTGGTAATGACTTCGGAGAAACATCACTATCTTATCTGGAAGATCAACTCCCACTCGATTCAAATGATTGTTGTACTCAGACAATCTGAGCACAAGCTCAACAATTCAGCTTTTCTCCCTTAGTTTGCAGGCTAAGAAAATCGTCGGAGGTCTTATACCTCTTGACGTGGGCACGAGCCTGAAATCCCAATTTCAGCCCTCGAAGCATCTCATATGTTTCGCGACGTTTCAAAACGTCTTCGGTGCCTCAACTCTAAACCGTTTAGCATTACGCACTGAACTATCATGTAGTCATCAAAACGTGTATGTCAGATGTTCTCAACATCCACAGACGACGTTCGAGGTTCAGCACACTGAGCGGTGCATTAAGGACACAAGCCTTCTATGAAGCAATGAGGACAATCCTCAGTTTACGGACCTAGTCCGCTTAATTGCTACTATCAACTTTCAACTAATTTTGCTCTAGGAACATAACTAAACAGTAGAACTAAAGCGCGAGCTACGACATAATTTGCGAAGACCTTTTGACTATGTTCAGGATAATTTAGTTCATCTTATGAACTCCCACTCAGATAGACATCCCTCTAGTCATCTAAGTGATTACATGATCCGAGTCAACTAGGCCGTGTCCGATCATCACGTGAGACGGACTAGTCAACATCGTGAACATCTTCATGCTGATCGTATCTACCATACGACTCATGCTCGACCTTTCGGTCTTCTGTGTTCCGAGGCCATGTCTGTACACATGCTAGGCTCGTCAAGTCAACCTAAGTGTTTGCATGTGTAAATCTGTCTTACACCCGTTGTATGTGAACGTTGGAATCAAACACCCGATCATTACGTGGTGCTTTGAAACAACGAACTATCGCAACGGTGCACAGTTAGGGGGAACACCTTCTTGAAATTTTAATGAGGGATCATCTTATTTACTACCGTTGTTCTAAGCAAACAAGATGCATAAACATGATAAACATCACATGCAATCAAATAGTGGCATGATATGGCCAATATCATATTGCTCCATTTGATCTCCATCTTCGGGGCTCCATGATCATCATCGTCACCGGCATGACACCATGATCTCCATCATCATGATCTCCATTATCGTGTCTTCTTGAAGTTGTCTCGTCAACTATTACTTCTACTACTACAGCTAACGGTTAGCAATAAAGTAAAGTAATTACATGACGTTTATATTGACACGCAGGTCATAAATAAATTAAGACAACTCCTATGGCTCCTGCCGGTTGTCATACTCATCGACATGCAAGTCGTGATTCCTATTACAAGAACATGATCATCTCATACATCACATATATCATTCATCACATCCTTTGGCCATATCACATCACATAGCATACCTTGCAAAAACAAGTTAGACGTCCTCTAATTGTTGTTTGCATGTTTTACGTGGCTGCTATGGGTTTCTAGCAAGAACGTTTCTTACCTACGCAAAGACCACAACGTGATATGCCAATTGCTATTTACCCTTCATAAGGACCCTGTTCATCGAATCCGATCCGACTAAAGTGGGAGAGACAGACACCCGCCAGCCACCTTATGCAACTAGTGCATGTTTGTCAGTGGAACCGGTCTCACGTAAGCGTACGTGTAAGGTTGGTCCGGGCCGCTTCATCCCACAATGTCGCCGAATCAAGATAAGACTAGTAACGGCAAGCATATTGAACAAAATCAACGCCCACAACTACTTTGTGTTCTACTCGTGCATAGAATCTACGCAATAGACCTAGCTCTGATACCACTGTTGGGGAACGTAGCAGAAATTCAAAATTTTCCTACATATCACCAAGATCTATCTATGGAGAAACTAGCAACGAGGGGAAGGAGAGTGCATCTACATACCCTTGTAGATCGCTAAGCGAAAGCGTTCAAGTGAACGGGGTTGATGGAGTCGTACTCGTCGTGATCCAAATCACCGATGACCAAGTGCCGAACGCACGGCACCTCCGCATTCAACACACGTACAGCCCGGTGACGTCTCCCATGCCTTGATCCAGCAAGGAGAGAGGGAGAGGTTGAGGAAGACTCCATCCAGCAGCAGCACAACGGCGTGGTGGTGGTGGAGGAGCGTGGCAATCCTGCAGGGCTTCGCCAAGCACCACGGGAGAGGAGAAGGACTTGGGAGAGGGGAGGGCTGCACCAAAGGCAAAGGTATGGCTGCCCTCCCACCCCCACACATATATATAGGGGCAAGGGAGAGGGGGGGCGCAGCCTTGGCCCTTCCTCCAAGGAAGGGTGCGGCTAGGGAGGAGTCCCTCCTCCCCAAGGCACCTCGGAGGTGCCTTCCCCCTTTAGGACTCTTCCTTTCCTTATCCCTTGGCGCATGGGCCTCTTGGGGCTGGTGCCCTTGGCCCATATAGGCCAAGGCGCACCCCCTTACAGCCCATGTGGCCCCCCGGGGCAGGTGGCCCCACCCGGTGGACCCTCAGGACCCTTCAGGTGGTCCCGGTACAATACCGGTGACCCCGAAACTTGTCCGGTGACCAAAACAGGACTTCCCATATATAAATCTTTACCTCTGGACCATTCCGGAACTCCTCGTGACGTCCGGGATCTCATCCGAGACTCCGAACAACATTCGGTAACCACATACAAACTTCCTTTATAACCCTAGCGTCATCGAACCTTAAGTGTGTAGACCCTACGGGTTCGGGAGACATGCAGACATGACCGAGACGTTCTCCGGTCAATAACCAATAGCGGGATCTGGATACTGTCGTGGTTCTAAGCCTGACAGTAGAGTGGGGGGTAGGTATGGAGAGGCAAGGTCCTAGCTATGGAGAGGTTGTAAGCACAAAGGATGTACGAGTTCAGGCCCTTCTCGGAGGAAGTAACAGCCCTACGTCTCGGAGCCCGGAGGCGGTCGAGTGGATTATGTGTATATGAATTACAAGGTGCCGAACCCTTCTGCCTGTGGAGGGGGGTGGCTTATATAGAGTGCGCCAGGACCCCAGCCAGCCCACGTAGGAGAGGGTTTAAGGTGAGTTAAGTCTGGGGCGTTACTGGTAACGCCCCACATAAAGTGCCTTTACTATCATAAAGTCTACTTGATTACAGGCCGTTGCAGTGCAGAGTGCCTCTTGACCTTCTGGTGGTCGAGTGAGTCTTCGTGGTCGAGTCCTTCAAGTCAGTCGAGTGTGTCCCTCGTTAGTCGACTGGAAGGCGACTTCTTCTGAGGGTGTCCTTGGGTAAGGTACTTAGATCAGGTCCATGACCCTACCCTAGGTACATAACCCCATCATTAGCCCCCGAATGGATTGAGGCTTCGAGTGAGGAAGGAGTTGATGTCGTTTCCGATTAACCTTTGTGCCCTGGTCGTGCGTTGTCCTGGACCAAAGAATCTCTTCGTCGACAGGGAGCAATTCGCCTTCAGTCGACTCGATCCATTCTATTTTTGCGTCGAGTGATCTTTCGGGCTTCGACGATCTCCGAGCGACGGATCGCCGGAAACACCGCGTCTGACAAACTGATTTGCTGTTCGCGAATTCCGCGGGATGCGAAATTTGGGGACGCGCGCGAAGCGGGGCGGACCGCGGCGTTCGGATGGGACGGGGCATAGACGCCTCGATCTCCGCGCCGCCTTTTTCGCCACGTATCCCGTCTGCATAATTGCTCCCAGATATGATTAGATCGACGGGCCCACCTGTCATCCACTCGGAAGGAACCTTATAAATGTGCCCGGCGAGGATTTCTGTGCTGCGCCTCAGCATTCTCTCCCTCTCTCTGCTTCCTTCTTCCCCGCCCAGCGTGCTCGCTCTCGCCCCCGCACCACTTCCCTTCGCGCATCTCGCCGGCGACCATGGCCAAGGAGAATACGGCGGCGCTGGAGCGCGCAAAGAAGGCGTCGGCGTCGGAGAAGGCGAAGGGGAGATCCACCAGCCGCGGAGGGTTCTCGTCCAGATCCCGCCTGCCGAAGGGCTGGGTCCAAGGAGACTGGATCCAGTCGACCATCACAGAGAATGACCTCCTCGACATGGCCAACGAGGGCTTGATCCCTCACGGAGCTGCGAGGCTTCCGGGGAAGGAGTGGCAGCCTCAGCCTGAAGAGGGTGAGTGTGTGCTTTTGGCCACCCATGTTGATCGTGGGTTTTCTTTGCCGCCGAGTGTTTTCTTCCGTGGCTTCTTGAATTTCTTCGGAGCGCAGCTCCACCACTTTACCCCAAACTCCATTGCCTATCTTGCTGCATTCGTGTCCATGTGTGAGGGTTTCTTGGGCTGTCGACCGCACTGGGGTTTGTTCAAACATATATTCACGTGTCGCTCTCAGACCGTGAAGAAGGCGAGCCCAGGTGATGAGAGAACCCGAGTCGTCCAAATGTGTGGGGGCCTGGGGATCCAGGTGAGGAATAAAAGCACCTTCCCGCCCATGACCTTTCCCGAGTCCGTCAGAGGCTGGCAGTCGACTTGGTTCTACTGCCAGGTCCAGTCGACGCCAGGGCAGTCGAGTGGACTCCCTCCGTTTACCATGGACCGAGTGAACAAGCCCTCCCCTCTGAAGCTGATTCCGGAGGAGAAAGCTGACGTGAAGATGTTGATGGAGCGCGTGGTGCAGTTGGTTCGGGAGGGAGTGACGGGCATGGACCTCCTAGAGGTCTTCCTCAGGCGTCGCATCCAGCCCCTTCAGTTCCGGAGCCACTGCATGTGGTTGTACTGTGGGACCGAAGACGAGACTAGAGTCCATCCAGAAGCAGTCGACGACGTCACTCTGGAAAGATGGATGGTAGCCGTTACCGGAAACAAGGATAACCCACGCGGAGCCAGAAGGATTCCTCCACTCGACCACAACAGCGACCCAAACAAGGTACACTTGCCATGCTCTCCACTGCGCTCTTGTCGCATTCATTTCTATTTACCCTGCCGACTGGTCGACTGATCCTTGTCTGGACATCTTCTAGGCCCTCACCGAGCTGTACTCGATGCCCAATGGGGCACAAGCTTCGACTGAGGAGGGCGAGGCGAGCGGGGGCGAGAGCCAGGAAGAGGAGGAATGGGACTCGGATGTTGCAGAGGATGATGACGACGATGATGATGATGACGGTGATGAAGATGACGTCGAGGACGAGGAAGAAGAGGAGGAGGAGGTCGTACAACCGCGCTCAGAAAGGCGGTCGAAGCTTGTCCACGACCCTTCGACCGAACGTGGTAAGGGGGTTGCGACCGCCACTCAGTCGACCAAGCGCCCTCGGACCACCTCTCCGGTGCCGACTGAAAAGGCGCCGAAGCAGCCCAGGGCGGCCTCGTCGAAGCCAATCAAGCTCCTGCCGAAGATGAAGGTGTCCATCCCCACCATATCAAGGTAACCGTGCTGCTCATATTTTCTTATTCTGTGTGAACTTTGTCTCTGGTCGACGCTGAAGTTAGTCAACTGATCCTTCGGAGTTGCAGTGCTGCCACTTCTGAAACTTCGGCCCGGGCTGATGACCACGAGATGGAGGACGCAGCAACTTCGAACCCAGGTACTGTATTCTTAACGTTGTTCTTAGTCGACTAACTCGCGATCTCTGACCCTGATTTTTCTCCGCAGCTCCACCCAATACTGTTATCAATCTTCCTGATGATGATGAGGATGAAGAGCCACTGAAGCGCAGGAGGAGTCGGAAAGCGTCCGCCAGTAAGGTGCCTCAGGATGTGACGGCGCCTGAGATTCTGACTGTGGAGGAAGAGAACACCACTCGACATACAGTGTCCTTCGCAAATCCACTGACGAGTGCTCAGCAGCCCTCCCTCTTCACGACGCACCACGTCCCAGAGGACCAAGCTGGCGCAGCGAAGGAGGCGATACGCCAGGCGGGACTCATGATGGAGCAGCTGAAGACCATCCGGGACGCGAGCCAGGCAGCTTATGACGCCAGTTCTGCCCTCCAAAGCAATGTTCAGGTCAGTCGACCACTTTTCCTTTCCAGAATTTATAGTAGTCACCCACTGGGTGTTGTCGATTAAGCTCCATATTAGCGGGGGCACGCTGAGTGCACCCGCTGGGTGTAGTCCCCAAGGCTAAGGTCGACTGCTGGCAGTCGGCCTTAGGCTTTATAATTTCAGTCTTTCTGTCAGTCGACTATGTCGACTGGATTTCACAAACCGGTGGGGGCACGCTGAGTGCACCCACTGGGTGTAGTCCCCGAGACTGTGGTCGACTGCTTGCAGGTGATCACAGTCTTAGAGAATGCATCTCGCACTCTTTTTTTTTTTGAGGTCGACTGGTCGACTGGTCGACTTTGTCTTCAACAGGATTAGTGGGGGCACGCTGAGTGCACCCACTGGGTGTAGTCCCCGAGACTACGGTCGAATGCTTGTATTCGGCTGTAGTCTTAGAAACGTGAATTTTTTCCCTTTTTCACTCGGAAGTGAGTTATATTTGACATTTTAGTCGATTGGTTCTTCGCAGAACTCTTGTGATCTTGTGGCTCGCTACTCAGAGCTGGAACACAAGCATACTCAAGTCGAGCTGAGCTTGAAGCTGGTTCAGGAGAAGCTGACAAAGGCAAAGGAGGAGACCGAAGGTATGTTTGGTGAGACCCTGACGACTGCTTTTCCTCTTGCTTGTTTCAAAATCTGATCTTGTTGTAACTTGTAGGTAAGGTAAGGGAGGCCCAACAGAAGAAAGACCTTGAGCTAGCTGAGAAGATCAAGCTTGCTGACGAGAAGTTAGCTTCAGTCACCAAGCTCGAACAAGACAATACCAATCTGAAAGCTGCTCTTGGGATTGCCAACAAGGAGGTCAGTCGACTGAAAACTGATAAAGCTGCCCTGACCGACCAAGTCACCAGATTGACTGGGAAGAAAACTGATCTGGAGGCCTTCCTGAGTGGACTTGCCAAGAAGCTGTTTCTTATGCTTGAAGGTAAACCTCTATGCTTGGTAGACATTTCCAATTGTGATTTTTCCATTCGACTATCCCCTTGACTTAGTGATCACCCTTGCAGAATTTTGTCAAAACTTTGAAGAAGAAACTAGCCGGCTGGAGCCAAACCTCGACCCCGTCAATTCTCCTGTGAACAATGAAGTTGCCATGGATGTTCTCCGACTGGAGTCCCGTGTTGCAGCTGTCGTGGACTATCTCGCAAGACTGAAGGCTGCCACATCTCGCATCGACTCGACGCTCTGGCCTGAGGAGACGCTTCAGAATGATCTTGAGTCGCTGATGGCCCGGTTGAACACGATCCCTGGTCGAGTACAGGAATGGAAGAAGTCCTCGGCTCGGTGTGGTGCAGATGTTGCTCTGTGTCTTGCCCGAGTCCACTGTAAGGATGCACGAGAAGAGAAGCTGGCGGCTCTTCGGGTGGCCAACACCAACAAACACGACTTCAGGTCCTTTATGGAAACTTTCCTTGCAGCTGCCACTCGGATCGCCGACGGGATCGACCTTGATGAATTCGTTGCACCTTCCAGCCCTCCACAGGAGGGGTAAAAAACTTCTTCTGGCTCGACGCTTTAAATTTGCCTCGGTATGCCGAGTGGAATTGTAACCGATAAACCTTAACAGGCTTAACGCCTGAGCACTCTCGGTTCCTTTAGATATCGATTCAAACTTGAGTTTGGTGCTTGAATACGATTGCTTTTGGCTCGAAATGTCTTTTGCAGGTTCAAAGCAAGGCGCCTTTATTGCAACCGACTTATTCTACAATCCTACTTAGGCGAGCACTGGGCCGCAGCTAAGCCCCCGAGTGAAAGTCTGGCTTACTACTCGGTAGGATTTTCGTAACTTAGGCGAGCACAGGGTTGCAGCTAAGCCTTCGAGTGAGAGGGTTGCTCCTCACTCGGTAGGATTTTTTATAACTTAGGCGAGTGCTTGGACTGCAGCTAAGCCTCCGAGTGAGAGGGTTGCTCTTCACTCGGTAGGATTTTTGTAACTTAGGCGAGCACAGGGCTGCAGCTAAGCCCCCGAGTGAGAGGGTTGCTCTTCACTCGGAAGGATTTTGATAACTTAGGCGAGCACAG
>NC_041384.1:452924779-453086166 GCF_002162155.2 Triticum dicoccoides
TGGCTTACCACTCGGTAGGATTTTTATAACTTAGGCGAGTGCTTGGACTGCAGCTAAGCCTCCGAGTGGAAGGCTGGCTTACCACTCGGTAGGAATTTGATAACTTAGGCGAGTGCTTGGACTGCAGCTAAGCCCCCGAGTGAGAGTGTTGCTCTTCACTCGGTAGGATTTTGATAACTTAGGCGAGCACAGGGCTGCAGCTAAGCCTCCGAGTGGAAGGCTGGCTTACCACTCGGTAGGATTTTTATAACTTAGGCGAGCACAGGGCTGCAGCTAAGCCTCCGAGTGGAAGGCTGGCTTACCACTCGGTAGGATTTTGATAACTTAGGCGAAACGGATTCGCAGCTAAGCCTCCGAGTGGGAGTCTGGCTCACCACTCGGTAGGATTTTTACAAACTTAGGCGAAACGGATTCGCAGCTAAGTCGCCCACTGAGGGGAATTTTATTGGACAAAAATAAAAAGTGACAGATATTATGGAGGAACTATGACACTATTATTTTGAAGTCCATGAACTACAGAAGTACTTTATTGCAACTCATCCGAGTGATAAAAATTAAGTGTAAAATGGGCGGAGTAGTTCCGCGTTCCAAGCTCGGGGCTCGTCGATATTATGCTCGACGTTGTAAAGACGGTATGCCCCGTTGTGGAGAACCTTGGTGACGATGAAGGGGCCTTCCCAAGAAGGAGCAAGCTTGTGTGGTTTGTGCTGATCCACTCGGAGAACCAAATCCCCTTCCTGGAAGGCTCGACCTCTCACATTTCTGGCGTGGAAACGACGCAAATCTTGTTGGTAGATGGTCGACCGGATCAGAGCCATCTCCCTTTCTTCCTCTAAAAGGTCGACTGCGTCCTGCCGCGCTTGTTCAGCCTCTGCTTCGTTGTAGATTTCAACTCGAGGAGCATTGTGGAGAAGATCACTCGGCAAGACTGCTTCAGCTCCGTAGACCAAGAAGAATGGAGTTCTCCCGGTCGACCGATTAGGTGTGGTCCGCAGTCCCCAAAGTACTGAGGGAAGTTCGTTGACCCAAGCTCCAGCTGCGTGTTTGAGATCACGCATCAGTCGAGGCTTCAATCCCTTAAGAATCAGTCCATTAGCTCGCTCTGCTTGTCCATTCGACTGCGGATGGGCGACTGAAGCGTAGTCGACCCGTGTGCCCTGGGAGTTACAGAAAGCTCTGAATTCCTCTGAGTCAAAGTTCGACCCATTATCCGTAATGATGCTGTGTGGGACTCCATATTTGAATATTAGTTCCCTGAGGAAGCTAACAGCAGTACCGGTGTCAAGGCTCTTGATTGGTTTAGCCTCGATCCACTTGGTGAACTTGTCGACTGCCACCAGTACATGCGTGAAGCCACTTCGTCCTGTTCTCAAAGGACCGACCATGTCCAATCCCCATACTGCGAAAGGCCAGACGAGTGGGATGGTCTTCAGAGCTGACGCAGGCTTGTGTGACATATTCGAGTAGAATTGACATCCCTCGCACTTATCCACTATCTCTTTTGCCATCTCATTCGCCTTTGGCCAGTAAAATCCGGCTCGGTATGCTTTGGCCACGATGGTCCGAGAGGACGCATGATGACCACAGGTCCCCGAGTGAATATCATTGAGGATGAGTCGACCTTCTTCTGGTGTTATGCACTTCTGACCAACTCCAGTCGCGCTTTCTCTGTATAATTGTCCTTTGATTACGGTAAAGGCCTTAGATCGACGGACGATCTGTCGAGCCTCTTCCTCATCCTCCGGAAGCTCTTTTCTCAGGATATACGCGACATATGGAACTGTCCAGTCGGGAATGACCACTAAGACCTCCATAATCAAGTCGACCACCGCTGGGACTTCGACCTCAGTCGGATCAGTGGCACTCTTGGGCTGCAGAGTTTCTTCGGTGAAAGGATCTTCTTTGACTGACGGAGTGTGTATATGCTCCAAGAACACACCACTCGGAATGGCTTCTCTCTTGGAACCTATCTTTGCTAGATCATCAGCTGCTTGATTTTTCAGTCGGGGTATATGGTGGAGTTCCAACCCTTCGAACTTCTTTTCCAGCTTCCTCACTGCGCTGCAGTATCCAGTCATGGCTGGGCTTCTCACGTCCCACTCTTTCATCACCTGATTGACCACTAAATCCGAGTCGCCATAGACCATCAGGCGACGGACGCCGAGTGAAATGGCCATGCGCAACCCATATAAGAGGGCCTCATATTCTGCCTCATTGTTGGAGGAATCAAAGTGAATCTGGAGCACATATCTGAGCTTATCTCCTCTGGGGGAAACCAGGACAACCCCAGCACCGGAACCATTCAACATCTTAGAGCCATCAAAGAACATGGTCCAATGCTCCGAGTGAACTTCAGTCGGCTGCTGTTGTTCAATCCACTCGGCGAGGAAGTCTGCTATTGCCTGGGACTTAATGGCTTTCTTTGCCTCAAACTTGATATCAAGGGGAAGAAGTTCAATCGCCCATTTGGCCACTCGACCAGTTGCATCCCTGTTGTGCAAAATCTCTGATAGTGGAGCGTCGCTGACGACTGTGATGGAATGATCAGAGAAATAATGAGCAACCTTCTTAGTGGTCATGTATATTCCATATACAAGCTTCTGATAATGAGGATATCTCTGCTTGGATGGAGTCAAGACTTCAGACAAATAATACACTGGGCGCTGAACTTTGAGAGTTTTTCCTTCTTCTTCCCGCTCGACCGTTAGCACAGTACTGACGACTTGTCCTGTGGCTGCGATATAGAGCAACAGAGGCTCTTTGCTGATTGGAGCAGCAAGCACCGGCTGGGTGGAGAGCAGAGCTTTTAGCTCGGCAAACGCTGCATCAGCTTCTGGAGTCCACTCGAACTTGTCTGTCTTCTTCATCAGTCGGTAAAGAGGTAATGCCTTTTCACCGAGTCGTGAGATGAATCGACTTAATGCGGCCAAGCATCCAGTAAGCTTCTGGACATCGTGCACTCGCACAGGGCGTTTCATTCGGAGAATAGTGCCAATCTTTTCTGGGTTAGCGTCGATTCCCCGTTCGGAAACGAGAAAACCGAGTAACTTGCCACCAGGAACTCCAAATGTGCACTTTGATGGATTGAGCTTGGTATCATACCTTCTGAGGTTGGCAAATGTTTCGGCGAGGTCAGCGAGCAGGTCGGAACCTTTTCGTGACTTGACAACAATATCATCCATATAAGCTTCCACATTCCGACTGATTTGAGTGAGTAGACACTTCTGAATCATTCGCATGAATGTGGCTCCGGCATTCTTGAGGCCGAATGGCATGGTGATATAGCAGAAGCACCCGAATGGAGTGATGAAAGCTGTTTTTACCTCGTCGGGTCCGTACAGACGGATCTGGTGGTACCCGGAGTAGGCATCTAAAAAAGATAGCCTCTCACATCCCGCGGTCGAGTCAACAATTTGATCTATGCGAGGGAGAGGAAAATGATCTTTCGGGCAGGCCCGGTTGATGTGCTTGAAATCAATGCACATTCGTAGCGACTTGTCCTTCTTAGGAACCATGACGACATTAGCGAGCCACTCGGAGTGGTATATCTCTCGGATAAATCCTGCCGCCAACAGTCGAGCCACTTCTTCACCAATGGCTTTTCTCTTCTGGACGGCGGACCGCCGAAGATGTTCTTTGACTGGTTTGGCAGATGAGTCGACTCTTAGGCGATGCTCAGCCAGTCCCCTGGGAACACCTGGCATGTCAGCGGGCTTCCATGCAAAAATGTCCCAGTTCTCACGGAGGAACTGGATGAGCGCTTCTTCCTATTTTGGGTCGAGTGTTGTGGAGATGCGGGTCGGAGCTGCTTCGGGGTCGGTCGGGTGAATGTGAACAGGCTTCGTCTCACCGGACGACTGGAAAGCAGACTCTGTGGCGGGCTTCTTGGATCGCAGCAAGTCACTCGGATCTGCGTTTTGCTTGTATTCTTCGAACTCGACCGCTGTCACCTGGGAATCGGCGATCTTGGAGCCCTTCTGAAAGCACTCTTCTGCCTTTTTCCGATCACCGGTGACAGTGATCACTCCTTTGGGACCGGGCATCTTCAATTTGAGGTACACGTAGCATGGTCGAGCCATAAATCGTGCGTAAGCTGGTCTTCCCGAAATGGCATGATATGCACTCTGAAAATCCACGACCTCAAATGTCAACTTTTCTTTGCGAAAATGCTTCGAATCACCAACACCACGTCCAAAGCTATCTGGCCGAGTGACTCGGCCTTCTTCCCGGGTATAACTCCATGAAAGCTCATGTTGCTAGTGCTCAGTCGGGACATCGGAATGCCCATACCTTTCAATGTGTCTGCATACAATAAGTTCAGCCCACTTCCACCATCCATCAGCACCTTTGTCAGTCGAGTGCCTTCGACAACTGGATCGACCACCAAAGCTTGCCTCCCAGGGGTGGCAATATGAGTCGGGTGATCAGATTGGTCGAATGTGATGGGTGTTTGAGACCACTTCAGATAATTTGCTTTTGCGGGGGCAACCATGTTCACCTCTCGGTTAATCACTTTCAGTCGACTTCTGCTTTCCACATCTGCAAAGATCATCAGAGTGGAGTTGATATGCGGATATCCTCCCTCACTGTCCTCCTTGTCTTCGGCCTTGTCCGACTCCTTCTCCTTGTCCTTAGACTGTTTTCCCTGAAACTGCTGGATCAAGAGTCGACATTGGCGAGTGGTGTGCTTCGGGTAGATGATATTCCCCTCTTCGTCTTTCTTCATGTGAATGTGACATGGCATATCCATCACGTCGTTCCCTTCTTTATCCTTTACCTTCTTGGGGTTCCAGGATCCTTTTGGTTTCCCCTTAAACTTTCCTTGAGTCACGGCCAGAGCCTCTCCAGGAGCTGCCGGTTCAGCCTTCCGCTTCTGTTTCCGACTGGTGTTTCCTTTTTCCGACTGACTCGGCTTGTGCTTGCCGCTTCGGAGTCGGTCTTCTTCTTCGCCGTTGGCGTATTTGGTAGCAATCTCCATCATCCGACTCAAGGTCATGTCACCGGTTCGACCAAACTTCAAACTCAGTTCTCTGTTCTTGACGCCGTCTTTGAAGGCGCAGACTGCCTGATGATCGGACACATTCTCCACAGTGTGGTGCAAAGTGATCCACCTCTGAATATACTCTCTGAGAGTCTCATTAGTTTTCTGCACGCAGACTTGCAGCTCTGTCAATCCAGCTGGTCGCTTGCAAGTTCCTTCAAACGTCCTGACGAACACTCGGGACAGATCTTCCCAAGTGTAAATGCTGCTAGGAGGTAACTGGGTCAACCATGCCCTGGCAGAACCTTCCAACATGAGGGGCAAATGCTTCATGGCCACCTCGTCGTTCCCACCACCAATCTGAACTGCCACTCGGTAGTCTTCAAGCCAAGTTTCAGGCTTAGACTCACCAATGAACTTGCTGACTCCTGTTGCCAATCTGAAATTGGGAGGGATAATTGCGGCTCTGATAGCTCTGCTGAAACATTCAGGACCAGAAACATGCACTCGACTGCTTGTGGGTACATCTCTGTCGAGTCCACCCCGATGGGCTCTGTTCCGGTCGACCATACCTTGCACGATAATGGATCGCGCATCGAAGCCCGGTTCTCTGGGGTCGACTGGAATCCTTCGCCCTGAACTGTACTGACGCCTATCATCTGGTTGCCAAGGAGCGTAAGACCCACCCCTCGGAGGGGAATAGGGCACTCGACGCCTATCATCTCGGTCGAGTCTGTCGCCATATTGATCTCGCCGATTCTCGCGCCCTTCACGCCGCGGAGGCGATCTGGGGCTATGAGCCGACTGAACCGTATTCATAGTGACAGATCGACTGTGAATTCTGTTGCGCGACTGAGATACGGCCGAATTCTGATCTCCTGCTGCTCGGAGCAGATCCCTGATCTGCAGCAAACCTCTGCCAGCTTCCGACTGCGAAGGCTGGATGGACTCTGCTATACGGGTCGCAGCTGCTAAATTCTGAATTAGGGTTCGATATACCTGAGTCGGCGGGAAGAGTTGACGTCGACTGTTGTCGGGAACTCGTTGCCGCGCGCGCTCGTCGAGAGCTCGCTGAAGGTTCTCCAGTCGAGTGCGCTCGGCCAAATTGGCCAGACGCGCCTCCTCCAAGGCACGAGCCTTGGGGGTTTCTCCTGCGATGGGAATACGCAGGGGATCCTCGTTCCTGCGGTGAAGTTCCTCTCTTTGCAGAGAGTCGAGTGGCTCGGGCTGGTACTCTTCGTAGCCTCGTGTAGGGTCGCCGCCGTCACCTGCTCCACCACCACGGGCGAAGCCAGGGGGACTGTGGGGCCCGTCGATCATCAAGATTTCGGCCGCTGGATCACTGCTACCGCACTCGGATGCAGTCTCTACGGAGCTAGTCGACTGATCGAACAAGCCGTAGAGAGATTCGTTGGGCTCGATTGCCGCAACTTGGGTGGTGGCCGATTGGCGAGCCACCGCGTGCCTCACCCATCGCTGAAGCCTCGACCGGCCCGAGCGCTTGCGCCGGCGGAATACCGGGAGGGTGGACGATGGAGGAGCCGACCGATACTGGGTCGACGGTTGCCGCAGCAGAACGCCGCGGACATACGCACGAAAATGCGTCGCACCGCGGACGGGGAGCGCATCAACGTCGAGTGGAGCCTCATGGAGCCACGCGGAGTCGTCGGCGATGAAGGTGAGAGTGCCGAGACGGATCTCTTGACCCCCAACCAAAACTCCAACAGACACCATGATGAAAGTACTCGGAAGAATTGCAACTTCTCCACAAAATCGCTAAAACACCTGCCCCACGGTGGGCGCCAACTGTCGTGGTTCTAAGCCTGACAGTAGAGTGGGGGGTAGGTATGGAGAGGCAAGGTCCTAGCTATGGAGAGGTTGTAAGCACAAAGGATGTACGAGTTCAGGCCCTTCTCGGAGGAAGTAACAGCCCTACGTCTCGGAGCCCGGAGGCGGTCGAGTGGATTATGTGTATATGAATTACAAGGTGTCGAACCCTTCTGCCTGTGGAGGGGGGTGGCTTATATAGAGTGCGCCAGGACCCCAGCCAGCCCATGTAGGAGAGGGTTTAAGGCGAGTTAAGTCTGGGGCGTTACTGGTAACGCCCCACATAAAGTGCCTTTACTATCATAAAGTCTACTTGATTACAGGCCGTTGCAGTGCAGAGTGCCTCTTGACCTTCTGGTGGTCGAGTGAGTCTTCGTGGTCGAGTCCTTCAAGTCAGTCGAGTGTGTCCCTCGTTAGTCGACTGGAAGGCGACTTCTTCTGAGGGTGTCCTTGGGTAAGGTACTTAGATCAGGTCCATGACCCTACCCTAGGTACATAACCCCATCAGATACCCATGTTGGCTCCCACATGTTCCACGATGATCTCATCGGATGAACCATGATGTCAAGGACTTAATCAATCCCGTATACAATTCCCTTTGTCTATCGGTACGATACTTGCCCGAGATTCGATCGTCGGTATCCCGATACCTTGTTCAATCTCGTTACCGGCAAGTCTCTTTAATCGTTCCGTAACACATCATCCCGTGATCAACTCCTTGGTCACATTGTGCACATTATGATGATGTCCTACCGAGTGGGCCCAGAGATACCTCTCCGTCACACGGAGTGACAAATCCCAGTCTCGATTCATGCCAACCCAACAAACACTTTCGGAGATACCCGTAGTGTACCTTTATAGCCACCCAGTTACGTTGTGACGTTTGGCACACCCAAAGCACTCCTACGGTATCCGGGAGTTGCACAATCTCATGGTCTAAGGAAATGATACATGACATTAGAAAAGCTTTAGCATACGAACTACACGATCTAGTGCTATGCTTAGGATTGGGTCTTGTCCATCACATCATTCTCCTAATGATGTGATCCCGTTATCAACGACATCCAATGTCCATGGTCAGGAAACCGTAACCATCTATTGATCAACGAGCTAGCCAACTAGAGGCTTACTAGGGACATGGTGTTGTCTATGTATCCACACATGTATCTGAGTTTCCTATCAATACAATTCTAGCATGGATAATAAACGATTATCATGAACAAGGAAATATAATAATAATCAATTTATTATTGCCTCTAGGGCATATTTCCAACATTATGAAATAGCATATTGGATCTGAACATTTAATCTTCCACCAAATAAACCATATAGTAATCAACTACAAGATGTAATCAACACTACTAGTCACCCACAAGCACCAATCTATAGTTCTGGTAAAAAGATTGAACACAAGATATGAACTAGGGTTTGAGATGAGATGTGCTGTTGAAGATGTTGATGGAGATTGCCCTCCCCAAGATGGGAGAGTTGTTGGTGATGATGATGATGATGATTTCCCCCTCCGGGAGGGAAGTTCCCCCGGCAGAATCACTCTGTCGGAGGGCAAAAGTGCTCCTGCCCAAGTTCCGCCTCGAGGCGGCGGTGCTCCATCCTGAAAGTCCTCGTCTTATTTTTTCTAGGTCAAAATGACTTATATACTAGAAGATGGGCGCCGAAGGTGAGCCGAGGAGAGCACAACCCACCAGGGCACGATTGGGCTCCCTGGTGTGCCCGGGTGGGTTGTCCCGCCTGGTGGGCCCCCTCTGATACTTATTGGCTCCAATATTCCTCATATATTCCATAAAAAATCCTTGTGAAGTTTCAGATCATTTAGGGTTGTACAGAATAGGTAGCCCGATGTAGCTTTTTCAGGTGCAGATTTCCAGCTGCCTGAATTCTCCCTCTTGGTGTATACCTTGCATATTATGAGAGAAAAGGCATTAGAATTACTCCAAAAAGCTTTATTATGGATAAAAACATCATAAATAGTAGTAAGAAAACATGATGCAAAATGGACATTGATTATCATAACAGCAATAAAATCGAAATAAAACCTTGCTTGTCCTCAAGCGAAAACCGAAATCGAAAAACATGTCCACATGCTTTGAGAGAGAGGTGTCGATAAAAACAAAATACGGAAATAGAAGTATCATGTTGATTATCATAACAGCAATAAAATTGAACATATGACTCTTATCATAGAACTTTTATCATATACTTCTCATGAATAAGTAATAGTTCATCACACAATCGAAGTATAAAGCAAAAACTCTATTAGAAACCAACAAACTATGTTCTCAGTCAACTTTGCAAGTACAAATCATCATCTTTTTAGGAAGGGTCACGTATCGGAGCCTTTAGGCAAGTTCTCGGTGTATAAAAGTAGGGGCTCTCCTTTTTACCCCTCTACTTGTGCACGGGCAGTCAGAGCCGCACCTGCGGCCACGCTTAGCGGGGCGAAGGGAGGAAGCAGAAGCACAAGAATACCAGAGCAGCGCTCCAGCCAGGAGCACAAGACATCCAGAACAACGCCAAGACCAGAGACCCAAAGAGCAAGAGAGCGAGGTGGACTCCCCCGGCAAGACCCTTGCCGGGGCGGCCTCCGCAGCCCCGACGAGAGCCTTGCCGGAGCAACTTGCCCAACGCCAGCAGAGCGCGCCACCCTTGAGACAAGGGTTCCAACACCATCAACCACATTGGAACCAAGGCTCGGGAGGCACCTCCATGGTGACATACAAATATTTGTGGAGACAAAGAGCCCACAAGACTAGATGATTTCCAGAAGACAAGACAATCGCAAGCCCCTTTGCCGTGGATGCCCCCGAGGTCATGGCCCCGGCAAGACTCTTGCCGAGGGCGACCACAAGACCCCGGCAAGACCCTTGCCGGGAATATATGCGGGGCCGTGACAAGACCTTGCCGCCCCATCACCGCCCCAGCTCAGCGGCCAACCCACCAACTGAGGCTAGTACCCACGTGGCAGTATATGGACTCTAATCCAGCTAGTCAAGCACCTGTGTGGTGGCATGTAGATCTTCGTGAAGACCCTACCACCACGCCATCTCAGCAGCCCGCCAGCTTACGTGGCCCTGCATGCCTCGTTGGCATGGACGCATGTTGGGGCGAGGCGGAACGGCGATGGACGGGACGAGCTTCGTTACCGTCCCCAATAAAGCAACTGGACACCTAAGGGGCGCATTTAATGCGCCTTGTCCCGTAATGACAAGCGATAAGCTTGTACACTATTTACCTTTCCACCTCCTGTGTGCCACTGGGGCGACCCCTTTTTGACTATAAAAGGAGGCCTAAGGCGTATTGGAGAAGGACTCGGATCTTTTCAACTACGCACACTCCGCACCTAGTTCGAAAGCTCAAGAACACTCAAATATACACCAAAGCAGGATTAGGGTATTACGCATCCTTGCGGCCCGAACCTAGGTAAACTATCTTTGTGCTGGCTACTAGACCCGCTCTTTGCACAACCCCGCGCCCTCCAACCATAGAAGGGATCCTAGTGATCCCATCGGTGTCGTTTCCACCGACATCTCTGGCGCGCCAGGTAGTGGGACACAGTTGTGAAAATACAGTCTAGCAGCTAGTTTAGCAGTTCTTCATCGCCATGGCTCCCAAGAAGAAGACGATCACAATGATCGGTTCATCGGGAGCCGAACGACCCATACCAGTGCGGGCGAGTGGTGGGGCAGTCGCGGACGGAAGCCGAGGCACGGGCCGCGAACACCCACATTGCTCTGGCAGCCAAAGCCTGGTGAGCGGCATTGTTCGTGCGCGAGATGACAGGCCGCACGCCGCCAAATCCAAAGACGGAGCCGGGCCCCTCGCAGGCGGCGCGGGGCCCTCCAATGGCGGCGTCGTGCCACCCATAGGTGGTGCGGCGACTTCCAAGACTCCTACGCCGGCGCCCACGATGCGCTCTTCTCAGATTGTGCGTGACGAGCAGGGTCACCACGCTGGTGACCCCGGGCGCCGCCGTGGAAAGAGTCATGCGCCTCATTCGCAGGACATAGAAGGCCAGCATGCACGCCGAGGCGCTGATGAAAATGGCGCATAGCCGCAAGGCCGTGATAGAGCTCCTTCTAACGTGGTTAGAAGTCGAAGCACGTCACGGTCTACGTAGCTTTCGCCGCCACCCACGCCGGCGGAAGCTTTGGCGCACGCACAGTTCCTCCTCGACTTTCCTCCTGCTGCGGAAAAGCTCAACGAGTGGAGAGCCACCATCCGAAGCCTCGTCGGTGTTTCCAACAAAGATGAGCCGCGACCAGCGGGGCCCTCAGGCCGGCGCTCCGTTGATCCACCGCATGCCAGTTGTGGAAAGACAGGAGGTGTTGTGGCCACAGTGCACTCTACTCCCCTACGCCATCCACCGCGGGTGTCGGTCCGTCATGATGACACTTGTGATAACATTTCCATAGCATCGTCCAACCCACGGACCCACCGCGATCAGCGCCATGTTCTTCGGGAGCGAGCCAATGAAGACGCTCGAACCACCATCGAGCGCCGGCGCGAAGCATGCCGCCAGTCAGATAGGCGGGTGGGGCCCACTATGGACCACCAAGCACCGAGAGACTTTGGCGGCCTACCCTATGAGGTGGGTTTCCCAGCCTTTACCCGTGAGCTGCGGCAGTTCTAGTGGCCCTCCCACCGCATGTTCAAGCCTGACGTTGGCGTGAAGTGCTACCTCTTGAGCACAACATTGGTTTTCCCTTGAAGAGGAAAGGTGATGCAGCAAAGTAGCGTAAGTATTTCCCTCGGTTTTTGAGAACCAAGGTATCAATCCAGTAGGAGACTACACGCAAGTCCCTCATACCTACACAAACAAATAAGAACCTCGCAACCAACGTGATAAAGGGGTTGTCAATCCCTTCACGGTCACTTACGACAGTGAGATCTGATAGATATAATAACATAAATATTTTTGGTATTTTTATGATATAGATTGAAAGTAAAGATTGCAAAGTAAAATAGATTGGAAACTTATATGATCAAAGATAGACCCGGGGGCCATAGGTTTCACTAGTGGCTTCTCTCAAGATAGCATAAGTATTACGGTGGGTGAACAAATTACTGTCGAGCAAATTGATAGAAAAGTGCATAATTATGAGAATATCTAGGCATGATCATGTATATATGAATCACATCCGTGACAAGTAAACCAAAACGATTCTGCATCTACTACTATTACTCCACACATCGACCACTATCCAGAATGCATCTAGAGTATTAAGTTCATAAGAACAGAGTAATGCATTAGGCAAGACGACATGATGTAGAGGGATAAACTCAAGCAATATGATATAAACCCCATCTTTTTATCCTCGATACAATACGTGCATTGCTGCCCCTGCTGTCACTGGGAAAGGACAACGCAAGGTTGAACTCGAAGCTAAGCACTTCTCCCATTGCAAGAAATATCAATCTAGTAGGCCAAACCAAACTGATAATTCGAAGAGACTTGCAAAGCTAACCAATCATACATAAAAGATTTCAGAGAAGAATCAAATATTGTTCATAGATAAACTTGATCAGAAACCCACAATTCATCGGATCTCCACAAACACACCACAAAAAGAGTTACATCAAATAGATCTCCAAGAAGATCGAGGAGAATATTGTATTGACATCCAAAGAGAGAGAAGAAGTCATCTAGCTAATAACTATGGACCCGAAGGTCTGTGGTAAACTACTCACACATCATCGGAGAGGCTATGGTGTTGATGTAGAAGCCCTCCGTGATTGATTCCCCCTCCGGCGGAGCTCCGGAAAAGGCCCCAAGATGGGATCTCTTGGGTACATAAGGTTGTGGTGGTGGAAATAGGGTTTCGTGGTTCTCCTGGAATTTTCCGGGGTATATGGATATATATAGGAGGAAGAAGTAGGTCGGTGGAGCTGCGAGGGGCCCACGAGGGTGGGGGCGCGCCCAGGGGGAAGGCGCGCCTCCCTGCCTCATGGCCGCCTCGCTTCTTTCTTGACGTCTACTCCAAGTCTCCTAGATCATGTTTGTTCCAAAAATAACTCTCCCGAAGGTTTCATTCCGTTTGGATTCCGTTTGATATTCCTTTTTTGCGAAACACTGAAATAGGCAAAATACAGCAATTTGCACTGGGCCTTGCATTAGTAGGTTAGTCCCAAAAATAATATAATAAAGCCCATTAAACATCCAAAACAAATAATATAATAGCATGGAACAATAAAAAATTATAGATGCGTTAGATACGTATCAAGCATCCCCAAGCTTAATTCCTGCTCGTCCTCGAGTAGGTAAATGATAAAAACAGAATTTTTGATGTGGAATGCTACCTAGCATAATTCTCAATGTAATTTTCTTTATTGTGGCATGAATATTCATATCCGAAAGATTCAAGACAAAATTTTAATATTGACATAAAAATAATAATACTTCAAGCGTACTAACTAAGAAATCATGTCTTCTTAAAATAACATGGCAAAAGAAAGTCCATCCCTAAAAAATCATATAGTTTGGTCATCCTCCATTTTCGTCACACAAGAATGCTCTCATCTTGCACAACCCCGATGACAAGCCAAGCAATTGTTTTATACTTTAGTAATCTCAAATTTTTTTAATTTTCACGCAATACATGAGCATGACCCATGGATATAGCACTATGGGTGGAATAGAATATAATATAATGATGGGGGTTATGTGGAGAAGACAAAAAAGGAGAAAGTCTCACATTAACGCAGCTAATCAACAGGCTAGGGAGATGCCCATAAATTGATGTCAATCCAAGGATTAGGGATTGCCATGCAACGGATGCACTAGAGCTATAAATGTATGAAAGCTCAACAAAAGAAACTAAGTGGGTGTGCATCCAACTTGCTTGCTCATGAAGACCTAGGGCATTTGAGGAAGCCCATTGTTGGAATATACAAGCCAAGTTCTATAATGAAAAATTCCCACTAGTATATGAAAGTGACAAAACAAGAGACTCTCTATCATAGAGATCATGGTGCTACTTTAAATCACAAGTGTGGAAAAAGGATAGTAGCATTGTCCCTTTTTATTTCTTTTTTTTGGGCCTTTCTTTTTTTATTTAGCCTTTCTCTTTTTTATTTGGGACAATGCTCTATTAATGATGATCATCACACTTCTATTTATTTACAACTCAATGATTACAACTCGATACTAGAACAAAATATGACTCTATATGAATGCCTCCAGCGGTGTACCGAGAAGGGCAATGAATCAAGAGTGACATGTATGATAAATTATGCATGGTGGCTTTGCCACAAATACGATGTCAACTACATGATCATGCAAAGCAATATGACAATGATGAAGCATGTCATAAATGAAACGATGGAAAGTTGCATGGCAATATATCTCGGAATGGCTATGGAAATGCCATAATAGGTAGGTATAGTGGTTGTTTTGAGGAAGATATAAGGATGTTTATGTGTGATAGAGCGTATCATATCACGGGGTTTGGATCATCGGCGAAGTTTGCACCAACTCTCAAGGTGAGAAAGGGCAATGCACGGTACCGAAGAGGCTAGCAATGATGGAAGGGTGAGAGTGCATATAATCCATGGACTCAACATTAGACATAAGAACTCACATACTCATTGCAAAAATCTACTAGTAATCAAAAACCAAGCATTGCACACATGCTCCTAGGGGGATAGATTGGTAGGAAAATACCATCGCTCATCCCCGACCGCCACTCATAAGGATGACAATCAAAGAACACCTCATGTTTCAAATTTGTTACACGATGGTTACCATATGTGCATGCTACAGGAATTGCAATCTTCAACACAAGTATTTCTCGAATTCACAACTACTCAACTAGCACAACTTTAATATCACCATCCTCATATCTCAAAACAATTATCAAGTATCAAACTTCTCATAGTATTCAATGCACTTTCTATGATAGTTTTTATTATACCCATCATGGATGCCTATCATATTAGGACCAATTTTATAACCAAAGCAAATTACCATGCTGTTCTAAAGGACTCTCAAAATAATATAAGTGAAGCATGAGAGAACAATAATTTCTATAAAATAAAACCACCACCGTTCTCTAAAAGATATAAGTGAAGCACTAGAGCAAAATTTTCTAGCTCAAAAGATATAAGTGAAGCACATAGAGGATTCTAATAAATTCCAATTCATGTGTGTCTCTCCCAAAAGGTCTGTACAGCAAGGATGATTGTGGTAAACTAAAAATCAAAAACTCAAATCATACAAGATGCTCCAAGCAAAACACATATCATGTGGTGAATAAAAATATAGCCTCAAGTAAAGTTACCGATGGAGGAAGACAAAAGAGGGGATGCCTTCTGGGGCATCCCCAAGCTTAGGCTTCTGGTTGTCCTTGAATTTTACCTTGGGTGCCTTGGGAATCCCCAATCTTATGCTCTTGCCACTCCTTATTCCATAGTCCATCAAATCTTTACCCAAAACTTAAAAACTTCACAACACAAAACTCAACAGAAAATCTCATGAGCTCTGTTAGTATAAGAAAACAAACCACCAATTAAGTTACTGTAATGAACTCATTCTTTATTTATATTGGTGTTAAACCTACTGTATTCCAACTTCTCTATGGTTCATACCCGCCGATACAAGCCATAGATTCATCAAAATAAGCAAACAACACACGAAAAACAGAATCTGTCAAAAACAGAATAGTCTGTAGTAATCTATAGGTTTCGGATACTTCTGTAACCCCAAAAATTCTGAAATTAATTTATGGACGTGAGGAATTTGTCTATTAATCATCTGCAAAACGAATCAACCTAATTGCACTTTCCATTAAAAAATGGCAGCAAATCTCGTGAGCGCTAAGTTTCTGTTTTTTACAGCAAGATCGCTAAAACATCCCCCAAGTCTTCCCAAAGGTTCTACTTGGCACAAACACTAATTAAAAGAATAAAACAACATCTAAACATAGGCTAGATGAATTATTTATTCAAAAACAGAAAGGAAATAAATTGGGTTGTCTCCCATAAAGCGCTTTTCTTTAAAGCCTTTTAGCTAGGCATTGATAATTTTAATGATGCTCACATGAAAGACAAGAATTGAAGCACAAAAGGAGCATCATAAAGCATGTTAAAAACACATCTAAGTCTAGCATACTTCCTATGCATATGCATTTTGTAAATTATCATAGCAAGCAAAAATTAGAATATGCAAGGAAGAAGAAAGAGACGATAGCAATCTTAACATGATGAGAGGTAATTTAGTAAGATGAAAATTTCTACAACCATATTTTCCTCTCTCATAATAATTACATGTGGGATCATATTCAAATTCAACAATATATCTATCACATAACTTATTCTCAACACGATCCACATGCATGCAAAGTTGACACTCTTCCAAAATAGTGGGATTAACATTAACTAAAGTCATGACCTCTCCAAACCCACTTTTGTCAAAAAAATCATAAGATTGAAGATTCTCTTAATTTGTGGGATCTAAAGTCGACACTCTTCCATACCCACTTTAAATATTATTGCAAACACTATTATAAATCCCATATTCATCATGGGGCTTAAATAAATTTTCAAGATCATAAGAAGAATCACCCCAATCATGATCATTGCAACAAGTAGTGGACATAGCAAAACTAGCATCCCCAAGCTTAGGGTTTTGCATATTATTAGCACAATTGACATTAATAGAATTTATAATATCATCATTGCAATCATGCTTTTTACTCAAAGATCTATCGTGAATCACTTCATAAAGTAGTTCATCACAATTTTCAGATTCATGAATTTCTAGCAAAACTTCATAAAGATAATATAGTGCACAAAACTCACTAGCAATTGGTTCATCATAATTGGATCTCTTAAAAAGATTAGCAAGCGGATGAGGATCCATAGATCTTATGTTCTCTGTTTAGCAATAAATAAACAATTATTCCAACCAAACGAGCAAACGAGCCAAGTAAGACATCAAGGCAAACGAAAAGACGAAAAGAAGAAGGGCGAAGAAAAGGCAAGGGTGAAGTGGGGGAGAGGAAAACGAGAGGCAAATAGCACATAATGTAATGCGAGGGATAAGAGTTTGTGACGGGTACTTGGTATGTCTTGACTTGTGCGTAGATCTCCCCAGCAATGGCGCCAGAAATGGCTTGTTGACAGGAGATCAAATCTTGACTTGACTTGGTGCAGCCTCCCTGGCAATGGCGCCAGAAATCCTTCTTGCTACCTCTTGAGCACTGCATTGGTTTTCCATTGAAGAGGAAAGGGTGATGCAGCAAAGTAGCGTAAGTATTTGCCTCAGTTTTTTAGAACCAAGGTATCAATCCAGTAGGAGACTACACGCAAGTTCCTCATACCTACACAAACAAATAAGAACCTCGCAACCAACACGATAATGGGGTTGTCAATCCCTTCACGGTCGGTTACAAGAGTGAGATCTGATAGAGATAATAAGATAAATATTTTTGGTATTTTTATGATATAGATTGAAAGTAAAGATTGCAAAGTAAAATAGATTGGAAACTTATATGATAAAAGATAGACCCGGGGGCCATAGGTTTCACTAGTGGCTTCTCTCAAGATAGCATAAGTATTACGGTGGGTGAACAAATTACTGTCGAGAAATTGATAGAAAAGTTCATCATTATGAGTATATCTAGGCATGATCATGTATATAGGCATCACTTCCATGACAAGTAGACCGAAACGATTCTGCATCTACTACTATTACTCCACACATCGACCGCTATCCAGCATGCATCTAGAGTATTAAGTTCATAAGAACAGAGTAATACATTAGGCAAGATGACATGATGTAGAGGGATAAACTCAAGCAATATGATATAAACCCCATCTTTTTATCCTCGATGGCAACAATACAATACGTGCCTTGCTGCCCCTGCTGTCACTGGGAAAGGACACCGGAAGATTGAACCCAAAGCTAAGCACTTCTCCCATTTCAAGAAAGATCAATCTAGTAGGCCAAACCAAACTGATAATTGGAAGAGACTTGTAAAGATAACCAATCATACACAAAAGATTTCAGAGAAGAATCAAATATTGTTCATAGATAAACTTGATCATAAACCCACAATTCATCGGATCTCGACAAACACACCGCAAAAAGAGTTACATCAAATATATCTCCAAGAAGATCGAGCAGAACATTGTATTGAGATCCAGAGAGAGAAGAATCCATCTAGCTAATAACTATGGACCCGATGGTTTGAGGTAAACTACTCACACATCATCGGAGAGGCTATGGTGTTGATGTAGAAGCCCTCCATGATCGATCCCCCCTCCAACGGAGCTCCAGAAAAGGCCCCAAGATGGGATCTCTTGGGTACAGAAGGTTGCGGTGGTGGAAATAGGGTTTCGTGGTGCTCCCGGATGTTTTCGGGGTATATGGATATATATAGGAGGAAGAAGTAGGCCGGTGGAGCTGCGAGGGGCCCACGAGGGTGGGGGGCGCGCCCAGGGGGAAGGCGCGCCTCCCTGCCTCGTAGCCGCTTCACTTCTTTCTTGACGTCTACTCCAAGTCCCTAGATCATGTTTGTTCCAAAAATAACTCTCCCAAAGGTTTCATTCGTTTGGATTCCGTTTGATATTCCTTTTCTGCGAAACACTGAAATAGGCAAAAAAACAGCAATTTGCACTGGGCCTTGCGTTAGTAGGTTAGTCCCAAAAATAATATAAAAGTGTATAATAAAGCCCATTAAACATCCAAAACAGATAATATACTAGCATGGAACAATCAAAAATTATAGATACGTTGGAGACATATCAAGAAGTACAGCGGCAAGACCCACCCGTCAGAGTTCCTGAGCATCTACACCATCACGATGCAAGCTATTGGTGTTCGCGACGACAAGGTGCTTGCCAATTACTTCTCGTTGGCACTTGAACCCAATGTCATGTCATGGTTGATGCACTTGCCAGAGGATTCCATTTCTTTTTGGCCGGATTTGTGTCATGAGTTCGTTGGCGCCTTCACTGGAGGCCACCAAGCTCATGGACAGGCAAGCGAGTTGCATATCATCCCCCAGAAGGAAGGTGAAAACCTGTGCAAGTACATACAGAGGTTCAGTCGGGTGCAGTACAACATCCCAGATGTTCATCCTGCCGCCGTGATCAGCGCATTCCATCAGAATGTGCGCAACCACAAGATGCGTGAAGAGCTGACGATGAACAAGGTCAAAGATGTGGCCGAACTTTATGTTTTGGCCGATAGGGGCGCTCGAGCTGAAGAGGGGAGGAAGTACCCCGGTGAGGACGCCGGTGCAAAAACCGACTCCATAGACGAAGACACAGTCGCCCCGACGAAGAAAGGACGTCACTGCAACAAGAAGCGCAAGGGCAAGACCGTGCTTGCCGTCGAGGGATCCGAGGACACCGACGCTGCCAAGAAGGCCAAGGCAGACGACCCCGACAAGGAAATTCCCTGGTGCTCCGCTTGCCGGGCCTAGGCGGTTGCCGATAAGCCAGGAGGCTCCGACAAGCAGTACTACAAGATCAACCGCACCAAGGGCCACGCCCTCCAGAATTGCCGACAAGTTGAGTTGCTTGCTGAGAAGCAAAAAGCTGAGTATGAGAGGCGGGACAAGGAGAAGGGCCAGGATGGTGCCGAAGGATCCGAGAAGAAGCATGGCGGCCAAGGAGGTCGCCACAGCAAAGATAACCAGCAAGATAGGCCCACCCGGGGCCGCGACAAGAAGCGGGAAGACAATGGTCATGACGAGGATGAAGAGTCCGGCGAGCATGAGTTCTAGAAAGCTACGGAGGCCATGTGCGTCAATGGTGGCGCCTCGCTACACACCTCTCACCGCCAGCTCAAGCAGTGGGCGCGTGAGGTCATAGCAGCGGAACCATCATTCGATGCTCGAAATCCACTGAAGTGGTCCAGCACGCCTATCATTTTTGACACTGAGGACCACCCTGATCGCACAACTGTGGTCGGGTGTTTGCCGTTGTTGGTTTCGCCAACGATACGCAACCTCAAGGTGACAAAAATGCTAGTTGACGGCGGGGCTGGTATGAACTTGATCTCGCCTGCTGTGATCAAAAGGCTGTAGATTCCTGATGGAGACCTCAAAGAGATGGGCACATTTCAAGGGGTCAACCCAGGAAGGAGTCAGCCGAAGGGTAAGATCATGCTGCTCGTGACGTTTGGAGGCGAGTTAAACTACAAGACAGAGATGATTGTTTTCGACGTAGCCAAGATCCCCTTGCCCTACAACGGGATCCTCAGCCGCCCGGCACTAGCTAAGTTCATGGCGGCCTCACATTACGCCTACAACACGCTGAAGATGCATGGGTCGATGACTATCATCACTGTCCCCTCCGACAAGAAGGATGTGCTGATCTGCGCCGACCAACTCTACTGGGAGGCAGTTGCAGCAACTGCTGCCAAGGCACTTGCTCCTGTCGCCGAAGACCCGGGAGGGAAGAAGACTATCAAGCTCTCTCGCACCCACTCCGGCAAGCGCACCTCTTCAGAATGTTGTTCTCCTGTCAAGGACATGCCAGACGGCTCCACCGTCAAGAGCAAGAAATCCAGAGCTGCACCACCAGAGACCAAGAAGGTGTCCGTCAAGGAGGATGGCATGGAGGGGGCCTCACCATAAGCTCCTCCCTTGACAGCAAATAGGAAGGCCTGCTCGTCACCTTCCTGCGCGTGAATGTCGATGTGTTTGCATGGCGAGCGTCCTACATCCCCGGCGTTCCCAGGGTGGTGATTGAGCACCATCTTGTTGTATGTCCTCATGCGCGACCCGTCAAGCAGAAGGTTAGGAAGCAAGCTTTGGAACGGCAGGAGTTCATCATGGAGGAGATCAGGAAGTTAGAAGTGGCAGGCTTGGTGAGGAGAGTACTTCATCTGACATGGTTGGCCAATCCGATGGTGGTGTGCAAGGCAAATGGGAAGTGGAGGCTATGTATTGATTACACATATATCAATAAGGCCTGTCTGAAGGACCCTTTCCCGTTGCTGCGCATTGACCAGATTGTTGACTCCATGGCCGGGTGCGACTTGTTATCGTTCCTTGACACCTACCTAGGATACCACCAGATCTTCATGACGAGAGAAGATGAAGAGAAGACATCATTCATCACCCCGTGTGGTACGTATTGTTTCTTATGAATGCCTTTCGGGTTGAAGAGTGCTGGCTCAACTTTTGCAAGAGCAGTCCAAATTGGTTTTGAGCCCCAGCTACATAGAAACATGGAAGCTTATATGGACGACATAGTGGTCAAAACCAAGTACAGGGCGGCACTTGTACAAGATTTGGAAGAGACGTTTGCAAATTTGCGCAAGATCAACCTCAAGCTGAATCCTGAGAAGTGTGTCTTCGGCATTCCGTCCGGCAAACTTCTCGGGTTCTTTGTGTCACAGTGTGGGATTGAGGCGAATCCAGACAAGATCAATGCCATTGAGCAGACTGAGGCACCTAGGTGGATCAAGGATGTACGTCGGCTCGCTGGCTGCGTTTCCACCATGAGCAGATTCATCTCCAAGTTAGCTAAACGTGCCCTTCCCTTTTTTAAAATCTTGAAAAAGGCGGGCCCAATGGAATGGACCCCAAAGGCCAAGGCGGCCCTGTAGGATTTGAAGAAGTACCTCTCATCTACGCCAATACTGGTTGCGCCTAAACCACAAGAACCATTGCTGCTATATCTAGCGGCAACGAACCAACTGGTCAGCATCACGCTAGTGGCACAGAGGGAGGTCGACGAAGAGGCAATGGCAACAGCAGGGCTGGCGGATGGCAAACCGGAGCTCCCCTCGGCAGGGCCTAGTGGCAGTAAGGCAAGGCCCCCGACAGAGTCTGGCGCTGGCGAAGCAGAAGCGACGCAACCGAATGAAATAGTATAAAAGAAGAAGATGATGCAGCACCCGGTTTACTTTGTCAGCTCCCTCTTGCAGGGGGCTAGGTCAAGGTACTCCGGTGTGCAGAAATTGCTCTTAGGCCTCCTTATGGCCTCGAGGAAGTTGTGCCATTACTTCCAAGCACACGAAATCACCATCGGCCCCTGCTTCCCGTTGCAAAGGATATTGCATAACCCAGACGCAACCGAGAGGATTGTGGAATGGGCTTCAGAATTGTCAAGCTTTGGTTTGAAGTTTGAAAGCACTTTGACAATTCAGAGTAGAGTCTTGGCGGAGTTCATTGTGGAATGGACCTCAACACCCAACGAAGAGATTCACGAGACCACTCTCCTCGGCAAGGAAACAAGGCACGACTGGATTATGTACTTTGAAGGGGCTTTCTCGCTGCAAGGCACCAGTGCTGGTGTCTTGTTGTTCGCACCCACCGGAGAACACCTCAAGTATGTAGTCCAGATGCACTTTCCTAGGGAGATGTCAACAAACAACACTGCTGAATACGAGGGGTTACTTGCTGGTCTCAGGATCGCGGCAGACCTCGGAATCAAGAAGATCATCGTCAGGGGTGATTCACAGCTTGTCGTCAAGCAAGTTAACAAAGATTATCAAAGCATATTGATGGAGGCCTACGTAGATTAAGTGAGGAAGTTGGAAGAACGTTTTGACCGTATACAAGCGGGGCATGTTCCCTGAGTGGAGAATGGCATCGCCGACTACTTGTCGAAATGCGCTGCCTTCAAATTGCCTATGGAACCAGGTACTTTTGTGCTTCGATTAACTCAACCATCCGTTGAACCATCGACATGGCAGAACAAGCGAAGGAAATCAGGCCCCGGCAAGTACTTTCCCGCCGAGCTCCCAGGAGCCGCCGGCATAGACATTGCCGTGGACATTGGGCTTGCCATGGGGCAACAGACTCCAGTAGGGCGTCAAGCCTTGGTCGTAGAGATAGCCGCTCCCATGGCAGAACAAACGCCTTTAGCCCTTGTCGTAGAGCCTCAGGCTCCGGCATGGGCACATCATACCGTCCGATTCCTCCAAACAGGGGAACTTCCTAAGGAGCAGGAAGAGGCGGAGAAAGTAGCCCGTCAATCTGCCATGTATCAGTTCGTCGACGATGTTCTGTATAGAAAAAGACCGAACGGTGTGAAATTGAAGTGCATTCCCCGGGAGGAAGGACTGGAGCTGTTGGCAAAGATCCACGGAGGCATATGTGGCTCCCACATAGGGTCAAGGGCCCTTGTCGGCAAGGCATTCCGGCAAGGTTTCTTTTGGCCACTGCCCTCCAGGATGCAACGGCCTTAGTAACCAAGTGTGAAGCGTGCCAGTTCCATTCAAAGAAGCATCGTCAACCAGCTCAAGCTCTCCAGACAATCCATCTTTCCTGGCCATTCTTGGTCTGGGGGCTCGACATACTGGGCCTCTTTCCCCGTGTTGTTGGGGGCTTTGAGTACTTGTACATCACAATCGACAAGTTCACAAAGTGGCTGGAGGTGGAGGCAGTGAGAAAGGTGACAGCACAGTCGGTCGTCAAGTTCTTCAAGGGACTAGTCTGCCGTTTTGGTGTGCCAAATAGAGTCATCACCGAAAATGGCACATAGTTCACGAGCCACACCTTCATGCAGTACATCCAGGACCTCGGCAGCAAGGTATGTTTTGCCTCTGTTGCACACCCACGAAGCAACGGCCAGGCTAAGAGGGTGAATGTTGAAGTATTGCGAGGCCTCCGGACAAGAACTTTTGACAGGGCTACGCAAGTGTGGACGGTGCTGGATTGGTGAATTGCCAGCGGTTCTTTGGTCAATTAGAACGACACCAAATCGAGCCACCGGCCAGACCCCTTTCTCCCTTGTTTATGGGGCAGAAGCAATTCTCCCCACGGAACTCACGCACGGGTCATCTCGAGTGCTCGCTTATGATGAGCTTGAGCAAGAGCAGTTGCGGCAAGATGGCGCAACGCTCCTTGAGGAAGATCATCTTCGGGCGGCTGTGCGAGCTACACGCTACCAGCAAGCCTTGCGCCGCTATCATAGCTGCAAGGTTCATGCCCGAAGCTTTGAGGAAAGCGACCTTGTTCTTTAGCATGTTTAGTCGGCCATGAATTCCAACAAATTGACGCCAAAATGGGAAGGACCTTATCGGGTAATACGAGTCACCAGGCCCGGCGCAGTCCACCTGGAGACCGAAGATGGTATTCCAGTGAGCAACTCCTGGAACATCGAACATCTTCTCAAGTTTTACCCATAAGGCGCGGTTGCCGGGCTCCCCGGCAAACCACCTTTTGTACAAGCCTTTCCGGCAAGGCATGTAACCCTTTGTGCAAAGCCAGGCGTTGACCCCGAGCACAAATAAATGAAGCGCTAGCGCCCTAAGTTTTAGCATGCATGATAGGTTGAGTCTCTCTCTGTGTTAGGGTTGATAGGGCTTGGTGGAAACTAACCCATAGCATAGAGGTCGAGTATGCATCTCTCTGTTCCTTCCCGTCCTTTTTGGTTCGCAGGGTGCATGGACATTTCTGCTCAGCTATTTTGGAAGAAAGAGAACATGCTGATGCCCCGACCCCGACAAGCCAAGGATGCCGGGGGCTGCAGGTCTAAGGATCCGATCACGGCAAGCCAAGGTTGCCGGGGGATGCGACATCGGATAAGTTTCTTTCCCCACTCTATGCCTCCGTATGAAACTTGAATGCACGAGACTTCGCTCGCTCTCATACCATCTTGCTCCCTTTGTCTCGTGTCCGAAAACCTTACTTTGGGCTGGAACTTGGTTGTAGTGTGATGGGAAGGGGACAAGCGAAGGGCCTAATCCTACTCAGCCCCTACCTCCGCCAAGGGCATGAGTGTAGCCGAGCTATAGAGAAGAAAGACGGCAAGGCCTGTTGCCGGGGTACAGTGTTTATCTTAAGATAACAAGGACTCGTTCCTTGGTGTGGCCCTCGCCCATGCGCAAACAAAACCCGGCAAACACCCTTCTCCTCATTAATACATTGCTTACAAGTACAATTCGTATGGAATGCATACATGAGCAAGGGGGTTACGAGATTTAAATCTTACAAAGGCCCGTAGGCTTAAAAACTAAAAAGAGATAAGATGACTGTAATCCCTTTCTTGTCCCTCTCCTCAGGAAATAGAACAAGATCGCGGAAGGGGAAAAGGAGTGCCTAGGCGAGGTACGAGCAGCAGAAGACGCCAAGAGAACATATCAACGATCGTCCAAAAGGAGGCCGGTGATGATGGTGCCGGAGGAAGAGCCGGAAGATGAGGCAGCAGTCCGGTAATACGCGACGAAGGCGTCGAGGTCATCATACTTCGACTTGACGGCCCGCCACCCGCCTTCATCGTCTTCCCCATCCCACCAACGCTAGCCGCCTAAGGAGACAACCCTGAGAAGTTCAAGGAGCTAGCGATGCAGATGATGGTGCTACCGGCATCGCCCAGGAACGGTGTGCCCGATGCCTAGTCGGACCCGTCATCCTCTCGCCCACTACCCTCGTCGTCCCTATCGCTATCCTCCTCGTCACTCTCACCCGAAGAGGAGCTTTCGCCATCAGTCGAGCTCTCCGCACAGCACCCTAGCCTGTGTCCCGAGCGCCCGAAGACCTTGACGGAATGCAAATCGCTCTCGCTAGCTTGAGGCAGAGGACGTGCCCATCCATTAAGCAATAGGCACGTGCAAAGGTTTTCTAGCCCCGGCGAAGGAGCATCACTTGAGGGGTGGGGAACCCTGTGTTCACCCACATGTCGCCATGGCAACACCCCTTCATGTGAAGCCTCAGCCGCGGTGGCTGGTCGATCTCTAGCACCCTCGCGAACACCCGGGGAAGACGAAGGCGGCGGCGCAGCGGCCCACGCAGATGCATGATAAACTCGAACGCCGAGTCCCCGACATGGCCACTCGGCGAAGTAGGAGGAATTGTCGGAAGAGATGGCGACGGAGACAGAGACGACGCAGGCATCCCCCTTCCACGGCCGCCTCTGCCTCAACCGCCTCGCCAACCGCGGCCCCATCCGGCGGCCCTGCCTCGAGCATGGCTGGCACCCTAGGCATCTGACTCTTCCTTGGCCACCGCAGCCCTCTAGCGGGAGGAGGACCTGGTCGCCTCCGCAGAAGAATGGCCGCGGCCACGCCCCCTCGCCATGACCGTGAGTGGGGATGGAGAAGAAGGAGAGACACAGGGAGATGCTCTTCCTCCTGCCCCTGAGTTCCATTTTATATAGTTGGGGAGGGGAGGCCGAAAGACTAGCTCTACGCCCCTGAAGAGCCCGCTCAAATCCGGCTCACTAAAGTGGCAGGAAGCAAGGCCATCGACCTCCCTCCCCGCCCAATCAAAGGCACGTGAGTATCGACCCCCGCACGCATTCCCATATTCCATGCGTCTGTCGCCTACCCCCACGCCGTGCATGCGGCGTACGTGGCGTAAGGAGCAGGCGTAGTGGGAAACTTGGAACAACGGTTTTGAGGCAGAGAGAGTAAATGAGCGACGGCTCCGCTGTTTCGAGAGAACACACAAGCCGCCTATTTACTGTTCACCATGGATGACGCAAGCATGATGCGGTCATTCCGCGCACGACCCCCACATCACGCATTCAACATGGGTCATGGGGAAGCGCGACGGGCGAGGGAATTACCGTAGTAAAACTTCGCCCAGATGCCCGTGCACCATTCTGGGACTGGCCCAACAACGCGTTACGCTTATGTGTGGCCCAGGCCCGGGGGCTACTGTCGGTGTACAAAAGTAGGGGCTCTCCTTTTTACCCCTCTACTTGTGCATGGGCAGTCAGAGCCACACCTGCGGCCACGCTTAGCGGGGCGAAGGGAGGAAGCAGAAGCACAAGAATACCATAGTTGTGCTCCAGCCAGGAGCACAAGAGAACCAGAACAACGCCAAGACCAGAGACACAAAGAGCAAGAGGGCAAGGTGGACTCCCCCGGCAAGACCCTTGCCGGGGCGGCCTCCGCGGCCCTGGCGAGAGCCTTGCCGGGGCAACTTGCCCAACGCCAGCAGAGTGCACCACCCTTGAGGCCAAGGATTCCAACACCATCAACCACATTGGAACCAAGGCTCAGGAGGCACCTCCATGGTGACATACAAATCTTTGTGGAGACAAAGAGCCCATAAGACTAGACGATGACCAGAAGACAAGACAATCGCAAGCCCCCTTGCCGAGGATGCCCCCGAGGCCCCGACAAGGCTCCTTGCCGAGAACACTCGCATGGCCCTGAAAAGACTCTTGCCGAGGGCGACCACAAGACCCCGGCAAGACCCTTGTCGGGAATATACGCGGGACCGCGACAAGACCTTGCCGCCCCCGTCACCGCCCCAGCTCAGTGGCCAACCCACCAACTGAGGCTAGTACCCACGTGGCAGTACATGGATGCTAATCCAGCTAGTCAAGCACATGTGTGGTGGCATGCAGATCTTCGTGAAGACCCTACCACCACGCCATCTCAGCAGCCTGCCAGCTTATATGGCGCTGCATGCCTCATTGGCTTGGACGCGTGTCGGGGCGAGGCGGAACGGCGACGGACGGGACGGGCTTCTTTATCGTCCCCAATAAAGCAACGGGACACCTAAGGGGCGCATTTAATGTGCCTTGTCCCGTAATGACAAGCGATAAGCTTGTACATTATTTACCTTCCCACCTCCTATGTGCCACTGTGGCGACCCCATTTTGACTATAAAAGGAGGCCCATGGTGTACTGGAGAAGGATTCGGATCTTTTGGACTACGCACGCACCGCAGCTAGTTCGAAAGCTCAAGAACACTCAAATATACACCAAAGCAGGATTAGGGTATTACGCATCCTTGCGTCCCGAACCTGGGTAAACGATCTTTGTGCTGGCTACTAGACCCGCTCTTTGCACAACCCCGCGCCCGCCAACCGTAGAAGGGATCCTAGTGATCCCATAGGTGTCGTTTCCACCGACACAAGTCCACATACTCAACCATCATATAGTATTCTATGATTGCTAACACTCACCACATACCCATGAGCAAAACGTTTCAACCGGACACATAGAAAGATAGGGGCTTACAGTTTCGCCTCCCAACATATTCACCTCAAGGGTGATGTCAACAATAATAACTCATGCTATCTATATTCAACTGGACATATGTGCCTAGATCTTTCCTCACCACATGATGCTTGCCAAGGGAGAAAAATAAAAAGGAATAGAAGGGAAACTTTGACTCTTTGCATAAAAGTAAATACATAAATGTAAAAGATAGGCCCTTCGCAAAGGGAAGTAGAGGTTGACATGCTCTTATTTGTTTGTATGCTCAACCCCTTAGTGCAAAAGAATGTCACGTTGCATTGCCCCATGTGATAGTGACCTTTATTATGCAGTCTGTCGATTTTATTCTTCACCATCACAAGTTCATGCAACGCTCAATTTTCTCTTACACTAAATGATCTCACACTTTTAGAAGCAATTTTTATTGCCTTTTTCACCGATGACAACTTACTTGAGGGATCTTGCTCAATCCCTAGGTAGGTATGGTGGACACTTGAAAATAAGATTTGGGTTTAAGGGTTTTTGGATGCACAAGTAGTATCTCTACTTAATGCAGAATTTTTTGGCTAGCAAAGATAGGGGGCAAGCACCACATGTTGAAGGATCTATGACAATATGACTTCTATGTGAATATAAACAAACATAAACCATTAAGTTGTCTTTCTTGTCCAATGTCAACATTTTTGGCATATAATATTTTGATGAGGGCTCACAATCGCAAAAGATTTCTAGGATAGTATATTTATATGTGAATCTTCTCTTGCCTTATTAATTCTTTCATGAGTTGCATCATTGACTAATGCTATGTTTGTCAATCTCTAATAAGATTTTCTACTTATACTTTTCCTTATGTGGTGCCATCACCTACCGTAGGATTAGTATATAATATTTTTATTTATTTATTTCCTTTCTCTTTTTCTTTCTTTATTTCTTTTCTTTTCTTTTATTTGCAATATGAAAGTAAAGAAAGCAAAAACTCAAACTAAACTTTTATTATATAACTTGCACACAATTACAAGGATAGATGACTAAGCAGACTCTCAAAGAGGAAAGGATCGAACTAACTTTTATTCATCTAAAGCAAAAGATCAAACTAAAGCAAGTAAAACTAAAAATATAGTGGGATGATACGATACCTGGGCACCTCCCCCAAGCTTGGCGGAAGCCAAGGGGAGTGCCCATACCCGATACCCAGTTCTCCTTTGGTGACGAAGAAGATGATGATGGCGTTGAAGCGATCCTGTCTTTAAGGATCAAGAGATTCTCGAATCGATGGATGACGCTCCGGAGATGGATGATATGCTCTTGATGCAAAATATTTTCGCGAGTGAGATACTTATTTTGTATGTGAACTATTTCAATGACGCGAAAAGCTTCAATCTCAACAGGAGTAAGGTGAGTAAGGCAGGGCTTAAGGATATCTTCTTCCTCCTCCTCGGCCAGCAGTGCTTGTGCTGCCACTGGGGAAGGATCTACGGTAGATTTCCTGCCCGTGTCTCCTTTGACAGCGTCCATAGGCTCCTCCCGCTTCATATCGATCTTCATCAACCAAGCATCTTCTTCGATGTTGTTGAAGGAGCTGGAAGACATGATGCCTGGCTTGATAAATCTGACCAGAAACAGCAAGAAAAGAGAACAGAGGATTTCTTCGCTATACGGTGATCAATAGGTTCGGGAAGTATATATAGAATTTTTATCTTGGAGGACAAGCATGCAGTAGAAAAACAAGAGTCTGGAAGGTGTCCTTGGTGGGCACAACCCACCTGGGCGCGCCAGGCAAGCCTGGCACACTCTGGTGTCTTGTGCCCACCAGGGGACGCTTCCTGGAAGTTTCTTTATTTCCAAATTTTTTAAATATTCCAAAACTGATAAAAAATATTTTTGCCGACTTTCGGAGTCCGTTTACTTACCGTATCACGTACCTCCTTATTTTCACGATTCTAGAGTGTTCCGGAAGGACTCTTTTATGTGTTCTTCCGGTGTCAAAGTTTGTATAACATTACTTTCAACATTAATAGGCGTACCTAAGATATAATGCTTTATTCGTTGTCCATTGACAACCTTCGGGTTAGTACCTTCAGAATTATTTATTTTTATAGCTCCAGACCGGTAAACCTCCTCGATAACATAGGGGCCTTCCCATTTCGTGAGGAGTTTTCCTGCAAAGAATCTGAAACGAGAGTTGTACAAAAGAACATATTCTCCGACTTTAAACTCACGATTTTGAATTCTTTTGTCATGCCATCTTTTTTACTTTTTCTTTGAATAATTTTGCATATTCATAAGCTTGGGTTCTCCACTCATCTAGAGAGCTAATATCAAATAAACTCTTTTCACTAGCAAGTTTGAAATCATAGTTGAGCTCTTTGATGGCCTAATATGCTTTATGTTCTAACTCAAGAGGCAAATGACAAGCTTTTCCATAAACCATTTTCTAAGGAGACATACCCATAGGATTTTTATATGTTGTTCTATAAGCCCAAAGTGCATCATCTAATTTCTTAGATCAATTCTTCCAGGACCTATTAACAGTCTTTTGCAAAATCAATTTTATTTCTCTATTGCTAAGTTCAACTTGACCACTAGACTGAGGATGATAGGGTGATGCAATTCTATGGTTAACATCATACTTGGCAAGCATTTTATGGAAAGCATAATGAATAAAGTGTGAACCACCATCAGTCATTAAATATCTAGGGACTCCAAACCTTGGGAAAATAACTTCCTTAAGCATTTTAATAGAGGTGTTGTGATCAGCACTACTGATTGGAATAGCTTCTACCCATTTAGTATAATAATCAACATCAAAAAAATATGTGTATACCCATTAGAGGAAGGAAAAAGTCCCATGTAACACACCTAGTATCATGCTACAGTAATCTCTTGCCCCGACCCCTTCGTCACGCCGTCGCCGCCCGGCGCCTCCGGCCACTCCCTCGCCGGTGCCCGCCTTCCTTCTCCTCCCGCACGGCGCCCGCTCCCCCTCGACCTGTACTGGACCGGGGACTCGATCCCGTGGCGCCCTGAGCCCCGATGCCGCGCCATCACCACGACGCATTGCCAGCACCGCCCCGACGTCGCCGCTCGCCGTCGTCGGACCTCGTCACCCGATCACCGCAGCCATCCCCGACTCCTCCTCGCCAGAACGCCTCCTCCCCGACCCGGCCTCCCCACGCCTCGCCGCCCTCGCTTCCCTCCATCGCCGGTGAGGCCCCTGGCCTCCTCTCCCCTTCTCTCCGCCCCCACGCTCGCCGGCGTCGCCCTATGCAGCCGCCCTGCGTTGTCCTCCCGCGACACCGCATCTGCCTCCCTGCCTCCTCCCAGCGCCGCGCTGCCCCCTGCCCTGCAGCCCCGCTCCCCGCCGCCGCCTGGCCCCAATCGAGCCAGCTCCGGCCGGCCATCTCCGCTCGGCCGAGCCTCGCCGTGGCCTCGGTCGGCCGCCCACGGGCGCCCGCGCCGGGCAGGCCCTTCTCCGCCCACGCGCGCGTGCGGCTCCGGCCGCCCCTCACCCCGCAGGCGCCACCCGCTGCCGCTGTCGGGCACAGCTCCGGCCGGCCGGCCCCGCCTACTGGCCGCCCCCTGATCCAGCGCCTGCACCCGCTAGGCCTGTGTGGCACTGCACGTGGGGCCCGCCCCCAGAATGTTTAAGAAAATTAAGCGAAACGAAAATGTATTTTTTTAATAATAATAACGAAAATTAATTTAATTAATCGATTAACCTAATTAATCATGTTAATTAACCTGTTAACTACTTAAATAGTTAAACTAATCATGTTAGTTAAATAGGCAGGCAATGACAGGGGGGCCCCACCCCCTATTGACTAGTCAAATGTTGACTGGTCAACTGGGACCCTCTGGCCCACGTATCAGCCCCTGGATACACTTCTGTGTACCCTGTGCTGGGTGCATCTAGCATTTTAGCTTTTAATTTTGAATTAATAATAATTTGAGAATATTGCTTAAATCTTTGAAAAATCATATAAATTAATCCATAGCTCGGATCGAAAAACTTTGTACATGAAAGTTGCTCAGAACGACGAGACGAACTCGGATACGCGACCCGTTCGTCCGCCACACATCCCTAGCATAGCAAACCTGCAATCGTTCCCCTCCGTTTCATCTGTCCTAAAATGCTAAACTTCGGGAAAACTTTCCCAGAAGTTTTCTCCTTCGTCGGTATCATATAATACTGCATTAGAACACCCTTAGCACCGCTTATTGTCTTGTCATGCATCTGTTTGCTTGTATTTGCTGTTTCTTCCCCCACTCCTCTCCGGTAGACCCCGAGACCCCTGCTGATGCCCCTGTGATCGACTACGTCGACGACGACACTTCTTCTTTTTCAGCAGAGCTTCCAGGCAAGCAAACCCCCCTTGAGCATTCCGATATTGCCCATTTCTTTCCCTCTCATGCTTGCATTAGAACTGCTACTGCTTTCTGTATGATCCTACTCTGATGCATAGCCTGTTGTTGTTACCTGCTTTCATACCTTACCTGCTTATCCTAAACTTCTTAGTATAGGTTGGTTAGAGGTCCATCAGTGACCCCACCTTGTCCCAGTTGCCTCGCTTTATGTTCGATGACTCGATCAACGTGATCGACGTCCAGACCCCGACACCGCACATCACCCCCTAGTTGTACGGCACTACAAAGTTACTATCGAGAGCCGAGGGTGAACCTCATACATCACTCCTGATGAGATCTTTGTAGTGTAACTATACGGTCGAGGTCATCGAGGGTGATTTCCTCCTTAACCTCTTTCCATTACGGCTCTGTCGTGCAACCCCTCAAGTGTGAACCTCGAGGGTGGATCCTCTTACGTTCACCTTGATGACAACATCGAGTGGAATTTACCGGGGGTGATTTCTCGGGTTTTCCCCTTGGTGTTAGACACACAGTTACTATGGTTACTATGACTTTGCACTGAGCCATGTTACTAAAGACGGGTCGGCCCTGAGGGGTACCCGCGCGAGCTTAATAGCGAGTGATGTGGAGTCGGGTTGACCTGGAAGGTTCCCGCGAGATACTTACGAGGCGTGGCCGAGCATTCTTAGTCCTTGCCGCAAGTACTCGAGACGGGGCGACGGGGTCACATCGATCATGAGTCTCTGCTCGTTACCGCGTGCTCCTAATCCACTACGATTTGGATATTTGATCTGAGGGGCCTCTGGCCTGATAGCACTAACCATCACGTGGGCATTGTATGGGCGTTCTGCATCGTATACATCAACCGAAGCTTAATAGACATCACGTCTGCTCACCGGCCACCCACGCAACGTGCGGGAGTTCCCGGGGCGATGGCCCATGACCCCTGGGGGCATAGGTTTAGTCCGGCATGCTGACCTCTCTATTAAGCCTAGGTCGGGTTGCGACGTATTGTTTGGCCGAGGCCGGGCATGACCTAGGAAAGTGTGTCTGGCCGGAGTTAATCGAGCATGGTGGGTAAGTTGGTGCACCCCTGCATGGAGGAAAACATCTATAGATAGCCTGTCCTACGGTAATGGACACTTGGAGTTGTATCCTGATCGATACAACTAGAACTGGATACTTGTGATGAGAACTGGATGGCGATGAGATTTGGAATGTGTTGACACTTCGATACTATGGCTCTGGGATTGCTTTCTCGCAGGGAGTCGAGAAAGGATCTCTGGCTGAGGTTGATAACATTACTGCTACTTTACTTTATGCTACTCTACTCCCTCCTGTTGCTGCAAGATGGTGGTTTCCAGAAGATGCTAGTCTTCGATAGGCTAGGCTTTCCCCTTCCTTTCTGGCATTCTGCAGTTTAGTCCATAGATACAACCCATTCCTTTGATACAGATGCATACTTAGTTTAGATCTGATGTAAGTCTTGCGAGTACTTTGGATGAGTACTCACGGTTACTTTGCTACTTCTTTTTCCCCCATACCCGATTGTTGCGACCAGATGACGGATCCCAGGAGCCAGGCGACGCCACTGATGACTACTACTACCTGGAGGATGCCTACTACTACGTTAAGACCGCTGACGACTTGGAGTAGTTAGGAGGCTCCCAGGCAGGAGGCCTTGCCTTTTCGATCGTTGTTGCTTTTGTGCTAGCCTTCTTAAGGCAATCTTGTCTAACTTATGTCTGTACTCAGATATTGTTGCTTCCGCTGACTCTTGTGTATTCGAGCTTATGTATTCGAGCCCTCGAGGCCCTTGGCTTGCAATATAAAGCTTGTATTATTTTAATTTGTGTCTAGAGTTGTGTTGTGATATCTTCCCGTGAGTCCTTGATCTTGATCGTACACATTTGCATGTATGATTAGTGTACGGTCAAATCGAGGGCGTCACAAGTTGGTATCACAGCCGACTACCTGTAGGTAGCCCCCTTTCCAACTCCTTGGCCGAAGTTGAGTCTAGTCACTGAAAAACATTTACTAACATTGGTTGTGTGTCTTACGGGCCCACGTCGCCATTGGGTGGTGTTAGGATCTTTTACTCCTCGTCTATGCTCTGGGATTCTGATCTCTCTTCTATTCGGGTTAAAAGATTTTACTAACTCTGACTCTAGGATCTCATAACCACTTCCTCCCGGAGAGCCCCTTCACTACAGATGATCGCTTGCTTCGCCAGAAGATTCTGCAGATACACCTCAATGTTTTCCCGAGACCCTTGTGCCCTTCGCCTTTGCATTTCCCTACCACCAATAAATCCCCATGGATAGCTACATACACTTGCCGTCCATACAATCATTCCTCGATGCTCTTGTTATTACACGATGCCCCGAAATTCTCTATTGTTTCGAGAATCCTTTGAGCTTACTGCCTTGCAGTTCTTTGCCCCATGAATACACCCCCCTTCGAATAATTCCTCGCACTCACCGAGGATCCATTCATCCTCAGTTGTTCGTGTGATTCACTAAATTCTTTGAAATACTATGTGATCTTCCGAAAATCCTCTACAGCCTATTGCTCTTGATTCTGCTTGCCTGCTTGCACTATGATTAGTTCCATATGTCTAGCAATATTCTTTAAAATTCTTTGTGGTGGTCCTTTTGTTCCTATGGATTCAACATGTGAGCGAATACTCGCAATCACCAATTAATCCTTGGAAATTTTCTTTCCATCTCCGACATCGCTCCGGTTATGAGCTGGTTCTTGACCAATCAAGATTTGATCGGGTGCACCTCTAAGTCTATTCAACTTAATCATCTTTTGATCAGAGCCTCTGCTTCTGATCCTTCGACTTAAAATCGTAATTCCTTTGTATTCAAGTTTTGAAGATATCCAGTTACATCTATAACCCGATGCCTTGGCATTAATTCTTCTTCTGAGTGAGTATCGATACTCACATCATATCTTTTTAGACCGCCATATCCTTGGTTGGATTATTATCCGACAATGTCCTTCATGTTCATTAAACTTGTGAGTTTTGCCCTGACACATAATGCCGTTGGTAAATTCTATCATCTGCTTTTGTTAACCTTGCTCTGCTTTTCGAGCTGGTTTATTTTAATCCTGAAGTTAGTGGTATATGTTCCTAATATACCCCTACGGGTTGAACCTATACCTTCCCTATCCGTGTGAACTCGAAAGAGATGTGAGTCATACTCTTCTGGTGCTTCACCAGATAAATCTTCCGCACTACAAATTCTTTGAAAACGAGGAGTGAATGAAAGGTTATGCATCGAAGAAGTGGGAGTCGACCTTGAACCTTGGTGTTCATGCCCATGGACCCGATGTAGAACTTATCATGGAAGCTGCTCGTAAAAATGATTACCCCTTGTTATAAGTTCAACTTGTATCGGTGGTTTGATCATTCATAACCGTGGTTCCGACCATAGTTTCTCCTTAATTCCATTTCCTGGACAAGTTAAAATACTTGTCTTCTGCAGATCATTTCATCTGTCCAACCTCTATTTTTGATCTACCTCGAGTATTGTCCCTTGATATCTCAAGGATATTGTGTCATTGCACTACCTCTTGTGAATTCTCATTGGAATGATACTCCATCACATCATTCCTAGCCTGGTCGGCTATATCATTACCATGCTAAATCTTAACTATGCTACCTGGTCTTTCTTCCCAGAGCACAATTTTCGATGATGAGGTAAGCCTACGTCGATCTTCCTCATCTTATCATTTCACCTCGAACAACAAGCTTGACTTCGAGCTTGTGTCGAATCCATGGATCTCATAGCCTTTCACTTCATCCTTCGTTTTCTGCTCGATGGCATCTTCTTAGAGCCTCTCCACAAATGCGTCGTGATTAGCATCAACATTTTGACTTTCGTTGAGATGACAATTGAATTCATGGTGAGAAATACCATCCTTGACCTTCAATGATTAGAGTTATCATTGACCACCCCCCTTGTCTTCTTTCCAACACATGTTTGATCATGTCTTGGCTATGCCTTGGACTCCTTGCTATTCCTGCAATTGTTCATTGCGCATTTCTTGTGATCTTCAACTCCAACCCCTACTTGAAACACCATGTTAATGCTACCTCGAAGCATGACTGAGGTATTCCGAATATCAACAAGAACATTGGAAGCACATTGTCGAATGTTTGATTATCCAAACACCATTGTATGGGTAATATCATGTTTCTTCCTTCGCCCCCTTTATCTAAATGCTTTTGGACTGCTGTCAGATCATGTATATCCTGCTCCGCTTCCCCTTGGGAAGTATATACTCCCAATTCTGGAGTGTAAACACATTTTCTTTTCCATCGGTCTGATTAATCCGATAATTTCATTTTCCTTTCCATTGGTTTGTTTAACCTTCTTGTGATCTATATATCATAAGCAGAAATAATTCCCTGCTTATAAAACACCTTGATGTACAACCTTGTCTGTCAGACCCTATTACTATTGTTGATGACATTCCGGTAACCACCGATGGACGCGAACCTTGCTGATTGGTCCGCCTCGTTCAACGAGCAGGAAAATGGTTCTCTTCATCCCTTGCCCTTGGTACCGATGTTGTTGCCGACATAACTGACAGACTATTCCCTGACATATCTTGCTATCATGACCGTGCAAGATGTCAACACCTTCCCTATTTTTTTTACCCACATGGTGGGCCCATAACCCACAGTTCCAGAGGATCGAAACCTGACTCTCCTGTACACCCCTGTTGCCAAAGTTATTCCTTGCGCTTGACTTCATATGTAATTCACGAGCCACATTCCTATTGATCTATTCTGGTATCAGACACCATACTTATCCTCGATGCTCTGAACGCCTTTCACCCCTTGTTTCAGGCAACAACCGATTGTCTACCCGGTTGAAGCTTCTTATTGCACCTCACCTTGCTCTCGATGACTTTTTGAATTTCAACTCGAGAGATGTCTCTATGCTACGTTCACTAAGGTAGTGCCCACGTACCTATATTGTGTAGAGCTCCATCCTTCCCGAGTCTTTCCTCCTTACTACATCATCTTAAATCTCAGGACGAGATTTCTTGTAGTGGAGGAGATTTGTAATACCCACAGTATCATGCTACGGTAATCTCTTGCCTGATGATGCCTTGTCATCATAATGAAGTTGATAATCCTCACTTGTTTCAAACACAGGTCAAATTCAAATTCCAAAAAAACAAGTCAAATTCTTATTCTTCAAACTGTCGAGCAAAAATGTTTGTTGGGTTGAAAATATTCGCTAACTAATTGTCATGATTGGTTCAACATCATTTGAGATATTTAATTTCCTTTGGAAATTAAAATAGTTCCAAATCAGCTTTTCTTATAGTTTTCCATTTGTGAAAAATTCAAATCAATTCAAACTCCTCCCAAACTTTTTGTGGTAGTGCCAAATATTGCAATGTATTTATGTGGCCAAGTTCACATTTTTACAAAGACCAATTGGCATCTCAAAATATTGCAAGCAGATTCTGCAAACAGATAAAAATAAAACAAAAAGAGAAAGGCCAATAACCCCCCTCCTCGCTGGGCCTCGGCCCAATTGACCCACGCGGCCCAAACGGCCCACCCCTCCTGCCCCTGGCCTTTTAAGCCACCCCACTCCCCGAACCCTAACTCCTCCCGACCCCCACACCCCCACTCGCTCCCCGCACGCCTCTCTCCCCTTTTCCCCACCTAGATCGGGGCAGAGGCCCCAACCCCTTCGCCACGTCGCCGCCGCCCGGCGCCTCCGGCCACCCCCTCGCTGGTGCCCGCCTCCCTTCTCCTCCCGCATGGCGCCCACTCCCCCTCGACCTGTACTGGACCGGGGACTCGATCCCGCGATGCCCCGAGCCCCGACGCCGCGCCATCACGCATCGCCAGCACCGCCCCAACGCCGCCGCTCGCCGTCGTCGGACCTCGTCACCCGATCACCGCAGCCGTCCCCGACTCCTCCTCGCCAGAATGCCTCCTCCCCGACCCGGCCTCCCCACGCCTCGCCGCCCTCGCTTCCCTCCCTCGCCGGTGAGGCTCCTGGCCTCCTCTCCCCTTCTCTCCGCCTCCATGCTCGCCAGTGTCGCCCTATGCAGCCGCCCTGCGTTGTCCTCCCGCGACACCGCATCTGCCTCCCTGCCTCCTCCCAGCGCCGCGCTGCCCCCTGCCCTGCAGCCCCGCTCCCCGCCGCCGCCTGGCCCCAATCGAGCCAGCTCCGGCCGGCCATCTCCGCTCGGCCGAGCCTCGCCGTGGCCTCGACGGCCGCCCACGAGCGCCCGCGCCGGGCAAGCCCGTCTCCGCCCACGCGCGCGTGCGGCTCCGGCCGCCCCTCACCCCGCAGGCGCCACCCGCTGCCGCTGTCGGGCACAGCTCCAGCCGGCCGGCCTCGCCGCGGCCCCGCCTGCTGGTCGCGCCCTGATCCAGCGCCTGCACCCGCTAGGGCCTGTGTGCCACTGCACATGGGGCCCGCCCCCAGAATGTTTAAGAAAATTAAGCGAAACGAAAATGTAATTTCTTTAAAATAATAATAATTAAAATAATAAAAATAATAATTAAAATTAATTTAATTAATCAATTACCCTAATTAATCATGTTAATTAACCTGTTAACTACTTAATTAGTTAAACTAATCATGTTAGTTAAATAGGCAGGCAATGATAGGGGGGGCCACCCCCTGTTGACCACTTAAATGTTGACTGGTCAACTGGGACCCCCTGGCCCACCTGTCAGCCCCTAGATACACTTCTGTGTATCCTATGCTGGGTCCATCTAGCATTTTAGCTTTTAATTTCAAACTAATAATAATTTGAGAATATTGCTTAAATCTTTGAAAAATCATATAAATTAATCTATCGCTCGGATCGAAAAACTTTGTACATGAAAGTTGCTCAGAACGACAAGACGAACCCGGGTACGTGACCCGGTCGTCCGGCACACATCCCTAGCATATCAAACCTGCAACCGTTTCCCTCCGTTTCATCTGTCCGAAAATGCTAAACTTCAAGGAAACTTTCTCGAATGTTTTCTCCTTCGTCGGTATCGTAAAATACTGCGTTAGAACACCCCTAGCACCGCTTATTGTCTTGGCATGCATCTGTTTGCTTGTATTTACTGTTTCTTCCCCCTCTCCTCTCCGGTAGACCCCGAGACCACTGTTGATGCCCCTGTGATCGACTATGTCGATGATGACACTTCTTCTTTTTCAGCAGAGCTTCCAGGCAAGCAAACCCCCCTTGAGCATTCCGATATCGCCCATTTCTTTCCCTCTCATGCTTGCATTAGAACTGCTACTGCTTTCTGTATGATCCTACTCTGATGCATAGCCTGTTGTTGTTATCTGCTTTCATACCTTACCTGCTTATCCTAAACTGCTTAGTATAGGTTGGTTAGAGATCCATCAGTGACCCCACCTTGTCCCAGTTGCCTCGCTTTATGTTCGATGACTCGATGAACGTGATCGATGTCCAGGCCCCAACACCGCACATCACCCCCCCTAGTTGTACGACACTACAGAGTTACTATCGAGTGCCGAGGGTGAACCTCATACATCACTCCTGATGAGATCTCTGTAGTGTAGATATACGGTCGAGGTCATCGAGGGTGATTTCCTCCTTAACCTCTTTCCGTTACGGCTCTGTCGTGCAACCCCTCAAGTGTGAACCTCGAGGGTGGATCCTCTTACGTTCACCTTGATGATAACATCGAGTGGAATTCACGGGGGGTGATTCCTCGGGTTTCCCCTTGGTGTTAGACACACAATTACTATGGTTACTATGACTTTGCACTGAGCCATGTTACTAAAGACGGATCGGCCCTGAGGGGTACCCGCGCGAGCTTAATAGCGAGTGATGTGGAGTCGGGTTGACCTGGAAGGTGCCTGAGGGAGTCCTGGATTAGGGGGTGTTCGAATAGCCGGACTATACCTTCAGCCGGACTCCTGGACTATGAAGATACAAGATTGAAGACTTCGTCCCATGTCCGGGAGGGACTTTCCTTGGCGTGGAAGGCAGGCTTGGCGATACGGATATGTAGATCTCCTACCATTGTAACCGACTCTATGTAACCCTAACCCTATCCATTGTCTATATAAACTGGTGGGTTTTAGTCCGTAGGACAACATACACATCAACAATCATACCATAGGCTAGCTTCTAGGGTTTAGCCTCTCCGATCTCGTGGTAGATCTACTCCTGTACTACCCATATCATCAATATTAATCAAGCAGGACGTAGGGTTTTACCTCCATCGAGAGGGCCCGAACCTGGGTAAAACTTCGTGTCCCTTGCCTCCTATTACCATCCGGCCTAGACGCACAGTTTGGGACCCCCTACCCGAGATCCGCCGGTTTTGACACCGACATTGGTGCTTTCATTGAGAGTTCCTCTGTATCGTCGCCGTCAGGCTCGATGGCTTGTACGATCACCAATAACGATGCAGTCCAGGGTGAGACCTTCCTCCCCGGACAGATCTTCGTCTTCGACGGCTTCGCACTGTGGGCCAATTCACTTGGCCATCTGGAGCAGATCGAAAGCTACGCCCCTGGCCGTTAGGTCAGATTTGGAAGTTTAAACTACATGGCTGACATCCGCGGGGACTTGATCTTCGACGGATTCGAGCCACTGCCGAGCACGCCGCACTGTCACAACGAGCATGATCTAGCTCTGCCGCCCAACAGTGCCCTGGAGGCCGCACCCGCATCGGCTCCGACCCTTAATTCGGAGCCAACTGCACCAATCGAGGATGGGTGGTTGGACGCCACCCCGAGGGCTGCAACCCCAACGGCGATTGAGCCGAACACCAGCCCCGTACTTTGCGAGACTCATGACTCCAAGGAGCCGGACTCCTCTCCGGACTTCGAACCCTTCGCGCCCCTGCCGATCGAATCCGATTGGGCGCCGATCATGGAGTTCACTGCCGTGGACATCTTTCAGCACTCGCCTTTCGGCGATATCCTGAAGTCACTGAAGTCTCTCTCTTTATCAGGAGAGCCCTGGCCGGACTACGGTCAGCAAGGTTGGGGTATGGACGATGAAGAAATTCAAAGCCCACCCACCACCCACTTTGTAGCCACTATCGACGACTTAACCGACATGCTCGACTTCGACTCCGAAGACATCGACGGTATGGACGCCGATGAAGGAGATGATGAAGAACCAGCGCCTACTGGGCCCTAGAAAGCCACCTCGTCATATGACATATACATGGTCGACACCCCGAAAGAGGGAGATGGCGATGGAACAGCGGAGGATGACCCCTCCAAGAAACAGCCTAAGCGCCGGCGTCAGCGGCGCCCTCAAAATCCCGCCAAAACAAATACGGCGATTCCAGCACGGGAGATAATAACACTCCGGAAAGTGCCGAAGAAAACCCCCTCCAGCAAGACTTAGCACAGGAGGATGGAGAAACCAGCCCTCATGAGAGAGCGGCAGACAGAGAGGTCGAGGACGATAATTATATGCCTCCCTCCGAAGACGAGGCAAGCCTCGACGATGACGAATTCGTCGTGCCAGAGGATCCCTTCGAGCAAGAGCGTTTTCAACGCAGTCTTATGGCCACGGCAAGAAGCCTCAAGAAAAAACAGCAACAACTTAGAGCTGATCAAGATTTGCTGGTCGACAGATGGACTGAAGTCCTTGCGGCCAAAGAGCATAAACTCGAACGCCCCTCCAAGAGCTACCCAAAGCGCAGGTTGCTACCCCAATTAGGAGAGGAAGCACTTGATGCGGCCGACCGGCCACCTCGTGGCCGCGACAGAGAAGCCTCCCGACCCTCCACTCAAGCCGCACCCCGTACCAAGGCACGGGAATATGCGCCGGACTAACGAGACATGTTGGAGGACAAGGCAAGGCAAACAAGATCGATCTACGGATCGCGTGGGCGCCCCACGGCTCGAGACGGTAACTGTCACGCCAGCCACAAATTCGACAGGGCCGAACACAGTAGACAAAGCTCACTGGAGCTACGTCATGATATATCCCAGTACAGAGGCGCCGCACACCCACTATGCTTTACAGACGAAATAATGGATCATCAAATCCCCGAGGGTTTCAAACCCATAAACATCGAATCATACAATGGCACAACAGATCCTGCTGTATGGATCGAGGATTATCTCCTTCATATCCACATGGCCCGCGGCGACGATTTCCATGCCATCAAATACCTCCCACTCAAGCTTAAAGGACCAGCTCGGCATTGGCTTAACAGCTTGTCAACAGGATCAATCAGTTGTTGGGAGGACCTGGAAGCCGCATTCCTCGACAATTTCCAGGGCACTTATGTGTGACCCCCAGATGCCGATGACCTAAGTCACGTAATTCAGCAGCCAGAGGAATCGGCCAGGCAATTTTGGACACGGTTTCTAACAAAGAAAAATCAAATAGTCGACTGTCCGGACGCTGAGGCCCTAGCAGTCTTCAAGCACAATATCTGTGACGAGTGGCTGGCCCGGCACCTTGGACAGGAAAAGCCGAAATCTATGGCAACACTCACGACACTCATGACCCACTTTTGCGCGGAGAAGACAGCTGGCTTGCTCGTAGCAACAATATGACCAAGAACCCTGGTAATTCGGACACCAGGGACAGTAGTGCCAGGTCGCGTCGCAACAAGCAGAAGCGCCGCATTAACGACGACAATGCTGAGGATACGATAGTTAATGCCGGATTCAGAGGCTCTAAATCCGGTCAGCGGAAAAAGCCATTCAAACGGAATCCTAGGGGCCCGTCCAGTTTGGACCGAATACTCGACCGCTTGTGCCAGATACATGGCACTCCTGAAAAGTCGGCCAATCACACCAACAGGGATTGTTGGGTGTTCAAGCAGGCAGGCAAGTTAAACGCCGAAAATGAAGACAAGGGGATGCATAGAGATGACAACGAGGAGCCCCGGCCGCCGAACAACAGTGGATAGAAGGGTTTTCCCCCACAAGTGCGGATGGTGAACATGATATACACAACCCACGTCCCCAAAAGGGAGCGGAAGCGCGCGTTAAGGGACATATACGCGGTAGAGCCAGTCGCCCCAAAGTTCAACCCATGGTCCTCCTGTCCGATCACCTTTGATCGAAGGGACCATCCCACTAGCATCCGTCATGGCGGATTCGCCGCATTGGTCCTAGACCCAATTATTGACGGATTTCATCTCACTAGAGTCCTTATGGACGGCGGCATCAGCCTGAACCTGCTTTACCAGGATACAGTGCGGAAAATGGGCATAGATCCCTCGAGGATTAAGCCCACCAAAATGACCTTTAAAGGCGTAATACCAGGTGTAGAGGCCAACTGTACAGGCTCAGTCACACTTGAAGTGGTCTTCAGATCTCCGGATAATTTCCGAAGCCGAGGAGTTAATCTTCGACATAGTCCCGTTTCGCAGTGGTTATCATGCACTGCTCGGGCGAACCGCATTCACTAAGTTCAATGCGGTACCGCACTACGCATACCTTAAGCTCAAGATGCCAGGCCCTCGAGGAGTAATTACGGTCAATGGAAACACCGAACGCTCCCTCCGAACGGAGGAGCACATGACGGCCCTTGCAGCGGAAGTACAAAGCAGCCTCTCCAGGCAGTTCTCTAGTCCGGCCACTAAACGACCAGACACCGTCAAGCGCACCTGGAGTAACCTACAACAAGACCGCCTGGCACGATCCGAGCAGGCGTAGCAACACGACCCCAACCCCAACCCTCGCAAAAGGCGACTCCAGTACTTCGCATACATAACTACGCTCTAGAGATACCATGGGTACAGGGGGAGGGGCACCATCACGGCACGCCCAAAAAACGGCTTAAACCGTACCAGGGGCTGCCGATTTATTTTTTAATTTTCTCTTACTTTCAGGACTCCATCCTTCGGAAGGCCTGTTCAGTAGTTCAATTGCTGCACAAACGATGCAAGAACCAGGGAAGCAGACAAGCCACGCCGCAGTACGGAACTCCGAGGTGGTCTCTATCACGAGCAGTATACCTGCTCCGCATACTATTCCACAGCTTGCCCCTGGAACGGACATGTTAACCAGTCCAACCTTCCACTTATCGCATTATTTGTATCGTTCTGCTTTGATCGTAGCCCTTTTTAATAAACAATGCATAGCTTTCGTCTATTTTTGCATTACCCTTTTTTTCTTTATATATGTTCCTTAACGACATGTTGCACCCGTACACGTTGGTATGGCCAAAATACGCCAGGGGCTTTAGTACCCCTCAATATGGTGTGAGAAGTCCGAACACTTTAACAAGTGCGGCACCCCGAACTTATAACATTATATGCATCGGCTCCGAATCATGTCTTGGGTCAATAGTTGGGTTTGCCCGGCTCCTATGTTTTGGTGCCTTACGTTCCGCTATATCGGCTAAGGTAGCACTAGGAGAACCACTGCGATTGTGCCCCAGTTGAGCTGGGTCGAGCACCTCAGTGGAGAAAGCTAAAACTGACTGTCATAATGAAGCGAGAGCTGGTCGCTGTTCGAGAGGTTTTTCGGGTCCCTAAAGACTTATGCCGCTTAGGGCGAGGAGCCGACTCTGTCCGGCCAAGGCGTGGATAGCGCCCCGAACTCGGTCTTCCGAATACCAGGGGCTTCGCCGAAATTTAAAATTATAGAATTCTATGGCTAAGTGAGAGTGTTCATGCATTATAGTCCAATTGCCTTGTTCGTTGGGCTGAGCGCCTCCCTCGAAGGACCCAAACATGGGAAAAAGAGCGCTCATGTTTATCCCCAAACACCCCAGCACTAGCGGCACGAGGGCAGAAGCCGACGACTCGCCATCTCTCAGAATTGATAAACAGCCGCACAGAAGGTAATATTTTAAATTCCAATAAAATTGCTTAGCGCATATGAACAAGTTTTCAGCGCACAGGACAAAACAAGCAAGTTTCACTCAAAAATTACATCCCTAGAACATTCATCCGCCACAAGGCGGGCACCCTTCAGAACATCCTTATAGTAATTCTCAGGCTTGCGATGCTCTTTCCCCGGCGGTGGCCCGTCCTTCACAAGCTTCTCAGCATCCAGCTTGCCCCAGTGCACCTTAGCACGGGCAAGGGCCCTACGGGCACCTTCAATGCAGACGGAGCGCTTGATGACTTCGAGCCTTGGACAAGCCTCCACCAACCGCCACACCAGCCCGAAATAGCTCCTAGGCAGAGCCCCTCCAGGCCACAGCCGAACAATGAGGCCCTTCATGGCCTGTTCGGCCGCCTTGTGGAGCTCGACCAGTTGCTTCAGCTGGTCGCTCAGGGGCACGGGGTGTCCGGCCTCAGCATATTGAGACCAGAACACCTTCTCTATCGAGCTGCCCTTCTCGGCTCAATAGAATGCGGCAGCATCGGACACACTCCGGGGAAGATCTGCGAACGCTCCTGGAGAGCTCCAGATTCAGGTAAGTAACAAGTAACTCACGTTTATGTGTTTGCTTTGCATAAAGAATGCCTTACCCGCCGCTATCTTCTTCACCTCGTCCAACTCCTGGAGGGTCTTCTAGGATTCGGCCTTGGCAGACTTGGCATTTTCAATAGCCACCGCGAGCTCGGACGCTCGCGTCTTTGAGTCAAGCTCCAAACTCTCATGTTTTTCCATGAGAGCCTGGAGCTCTTGTCGCACCTTGCCAACCTCGGCCTCATACTTCTCCCGCTTGGTGCACTCCGAGGTCGCCCTCTTCTCGGCCTCGACCAGCGCTTGCTTAAGGGTCGCCACTTCAGACGTGGCCCCTAAAATAGCCACGATAATCCTGTCATTCTTTGCAATTGCACCTTTATATATATATATATTTAAAAATAAGGTATTTCTTACCTTCATTGTCCTCGAGCTGCTTCTTGGCATGCCCGAGCTCTTGCTCGGACTGCTCGAGGTTCTACTTTAGCATGTCCACTTCCGCAGTCAGTGCGGCGGATGCAAGTAGGGAAGCCTGCATATGCATATTGACTCTTTTTTGTTAGACTCCTGTGAATTCTATTTTGATCCTCTATTCGGCTTTTCTTCCCGAATGCCAAACAGAGCATCAGGGGCTACTGTCTATGCGGTACTATTATTTACACATTCTTTACTTACCTCAAAGCCTGTCAAAAGGCTAGTACAAGCTTCAGTCAGTCCGCTCTTGGCGGACTGAACCTTCTGGACCACCGCACTCATAATAGTGCGGTGCTCCTCGTCGATGGAGGCGCGCCTCCAACATATTGTCCGGCGCCTCCGGTTGGACGGGGGCCACCGGCATGGTGGACTTACTCCTCTTGGAAGGAGGTCCCTCGCTGGACTCTGGAACCTTTAAAGGTTCCGGAGCGGTGTCCGGCCTAGAGCCAGACTTGGAGCCCTGGGGGGTTTCATCCCCTTTACTCCTGGAGTCCGGGAGGTCACCTTGCGGCGCCTCCAGGACCACCTCCTCCCGGCTTGGAACCTGTTGGGACAACACTTCGGTGTCGTCCGTAGGGCGGGGGGAGGAAGCCGTCAGAAGCGAGTTTACATCCGATGAGTCTAGTGAGCCGCTCGACGATGCGTCGAGCTGGTCTTTGGGTGGGCTGCATAAACATATTCGACGTAAGGGAAAGCTCTGCAATAAACGAATACTATGAATTACTCTAGTATCCGGATACTTACGATTTTGCCAGGGGCTTGGCCCTGGGCTGCCACTCCTCTCCGCCGTCGTCGGCGTCGGTGGAGTAGTCCGGAGGAAGGGTTTTCCCCTTCTCGGACCCTCCGGCCTCCCCAGAGAGGGCGGCCTTCCTTTTCTTCTCTCCTCCCACTGGAGGGGGAGAGGTTTCTTCTTCTTCCTCCTCCTAGTCTTCACGGGAGGAATGCGCCTCGGAACCATCGGATGATGGATCCGACACCTCTTGGCGCCGGGCACTCTTTCGAGTCCCCGTGGCCTTTTTTGCGGCCTTCTTCTCCGGCACCACATAGGGTGCCGGAACCAGCAGCTTCGCCAAGCGAGCGTCCGCTGGGCCTTCGGGCAAAGGAGCCGGACAGTTGATCTGTCCGGATGTCACCTGCCAATCCTATCAAAGGTAAGGGAGCTTAGATCCCGCATGGAGTCAAACTATGAAAAACTGATACCCTGTAAAAGGAAAAAACAGCTTACCGCGAGAGCGTGACGCTGGGCGCTGAATCCGCGATCCTCGGTAGTGGATGCGGGGACCTCGGCGCCCTTGAAAAGCACCTTCTAGGCATCTTTGTACATCGTGTCGAAGAGCCTGCTCAGAGTTTGGTGCCGCGCCGGGTCGAACTCCCACAGGTTGAAAGCCCGTTGTTGACACGGGAGGATCAAGCGGATGAGCATAACCTGGACTATGTTGACAAGTTTGAGCTTCTTGTCCACCAGGGTTTGGATGCATGTTTGGAGTCTGGTCAGCTCTCCCTTCTTGCCCCACGACAGGCCCGTCTCCTTCTAGGAGGTGAGCCGTGTAGGGGGTCCGGATCGAAACATAGGGGGTGCGGCCCATTCGGTGTCACGCGGCTCGGTGATGTCAAGCCACCCCGATTGCCACCCCTTCAGGGTCTCCACAAAGGAGCCCTCGAGCCATAGGACGTTGGCCATCTTGCCCACCACGGCGCCTCCGCACTCCGCCTGGTTGTCGCGCACCACCTTCGGCTTGATGTTGAAAGTCCTGAGCCATAGGCCGAAATGGGGGCGGATGCAGAGGAAGGCCTCGCACACGACGATAAACGCCGAGATGTTGAGGACTAAGTTCGGGGCCAGATCGTGGAAATCCAGGCCGTAGAAGAACATAGGTGGAGAGGGAAGCCCAGTCCGCGGAGGAAATGAGGGAGGAACACCACCCTCTCATGGGGCCTAGGGGTGGGGATGAGCTGCCCCTTTTCGGGGAGCCGGTACTCGATGTCGTTAGACAGGTATCCGGTCTTCCTCAACTTTTTGATATGTCCCTCCGTGACGGAGGAGACCATCCACTTGCCTCCCGCTCCGGACATGGCTGGAGAAGGTTGAGGTGGGGAGTGCGGACTTGGGAGCTGGAGCTCGAGTGCGCAAGAATGGATAGGCGAAGGAGGAAGAAGGCGTAGGTGAAAGGGTGGATCATTATCCCCTTATATGGGTGGACGCAACTACATGTCCCCACTAGCCTGGTAAAACCCGCTTATCTCCAAGCGCCGTAATCAATGGCGCGGTTGGGTTACCCACGCCCGTATTGATGAGAATCCCGGGATAAGGGGACACGATCTCTAATTTAACAAGACGTGCCAAGGAAACCGCCTCGCATAACGCGCTGAGGTGGGATAATGAAACGACTCAGATAAAGGCTTGGTCGTGGTGTGTCACGCTACGGAATACGTCAGCAGATTAGATTGGTGTAAATATTATTCTCTCTATGGCAATATGTGGAGACTTATTTTACAGAGCTGGACACTATCTTTGTGTTCAAAATCTTCTACGAAGTACTTGGAGGAGGAACCCGCCTTGCAATGCCGGAGACAATCTGCGCACCGGACTCGTCGTCATTGAAGCCTGGTTCAGGGGCTACTGAGGGAGTCCTGGATTAGGGGGTGTTCGGATAGCCGGACTATACCTTCAGCCAGACTCCTGGACTATGAAGATACAAGATTGAAGACTTTGTCCCGTGTCCGGGAGGGACTTTCCTTGGCGTGGAAGGCAAGCTTGGTGATACGGATATGTAGATCTCCTACCATTGTAACCGACTCTATGTAACCCTAAACCTATCTGATGTCTATATAAACCGGAGGGTTTTAGTCCGTAGGACAACATACACATCAACAATCATGCCATAGGCTAGCTTCTAGGGTTTAGCCTCTCCGATCTCGTGGTAGATCTACTCTTGTACTACCCATATCATCAATATTAATCAAGCAGGACATAAGGTTTTACCTCCATCGAGAGGGCCCGAACCTGGGTAAAACTTCGTGTCCCTTGCCTCCTGTTACCATCCGGCCTAGATGCACAGTTAGGGACCCCCTACCCGAGATCCGCCGGTTTTGACACCGACAGTGCTCGCGAGATACTTACGAGGCGTGGCCGGGCATTCTTAGTCCTTGCCGCAAGTACTCGAGACGGGGCGACGGGGTCACATCGATCGTGAGTCTCTGCTCGTTACTGCGTGCTCCTAATCCACTATGATTTGGATATTTGATTCGAGGGGCCTCTGGCCTGATAGCAATAACCATCACGTGGGCATTGTATGGGTGTTCTGTGTCGTATACATCAGCCGAAGCTTAATAAATGTCAGCGACCGAGCGGGGCGCACCGGGTTGGACTACGTAAGCTCCTGCCTTGTTGAAGGAGGTAGCTAGGTCTGCTCACCGGCCGCCCACGCAACATGTAGGAGTTCCCGGGGCGATGGCCCATGACCCCTAGGGGCATAGGTTTAGTCCGGCGTGCTCACCTCTCTATTAAGCCTAGGTCGGGTTGTGGCATATTGTTTGGCCGAGGCCGGGCATGACCCAGAAAAGTGTGTCCGGCCGGAGTTAATCGAGCGTGGTGGGTAAGTTGGTGCACCCCTGCAGGGAAGAAAACATCTATCGATAGCCTGTCCTATGGTAACAGACACTTGGAGTTGTATCCCGATCGATACAACTAGAACTGGATACTTGTGATGAGATCTGGATGGTGATGAGATTTGGAATGTGTTGACACTTGGATAGTATGGCTCTGGGATTGCTTTCTCGCAGGGATTCGAGAAAGGATCTCTGGCCAAGGTTGATATCATTACTACTACTTTACTTTATGCTACTCTACTCCCAACTGTTGCTGCAAGATGGTGGTTTCCAGAAGATGCTAGTCTTCGATAGGCTAGGCTTTCCCCTTCCCTTTTGGCATTCTGCAGTTTAGTCCACAGATACAACCCATTCCTTTGATACAGGTGCATACTTAGTTTAGATCTGATGTAAGTCTTGTGAGTACTTTGGATGAGTACTCACGATTGCTTTGCTACTTCTTTTTCCCCCATACCCGATTGTTGCGACCAGATGACGGATCCTAGGAGCCAGACGACGCCACTAATGAGTACTACTACCTGGAGGATGCCTACTACTACGTGAAGACCGCTGACGACTTGGAGTAGTTAGGAGGCTCCCAGGCAGGAGGCCTTGCCTTTTCGATCGTTGTTGCTTTTGTGCTAGCCTTCTTAAGGCAATCTTGTCTAACTTATGTCTGTACTCAGATATTGTTGCTTCCGCTGACTCTTGTGTATTCGAGCTTATGTATTCGAGCCCTCGAGGCCCCTGGCTTGTAATATAAAGCTTGTATTATTTTAATTTGTGTCTAGAGTTGTGTTGTGATATCTTCCCGTGAGTCCTTGATCTCGATCGTACACATTTGCGTGTATGATTACTATACGGTCAAATCGAGGGCGTCACATCCCATGTAATCAAATCCCCAAACATCAAATGGTTAAACATCAACTGAATAATTCATAGGCATTTCTTGACACTTACCGATATTACCTTTTCTTTGACATTCATCACAAGATAAGACGAACTTACGGGCATCCTTGAAGAGAGTAGGCCAATAAAATCCAGACTGCAATACCTTATGAGCAGTTCTATCTCCAGCATGATGCCCTCCATAAGCTTCGGAGTGACATTTCCCTAGGATTTGTGCCTGGTCTTGCTCAGGTACACAATGTCTAATAATACCATCTACTCCTTCTTTATAAAGATGTGGTTCATCCCAAAAGTAATGTCTTAAATCATAGTAGAATTTTTTCTTTTGTTGGTATATAAAGCTAGGTGGTAAATTTGGGTTAATTATCCTTTTGCCCTCAGTGGTGTCCATGTGCTCAGTTTTGCCCTCAGATGCGAATTGTCCTCAGTTTTGCCCCTAGTCCATGCACATCAACTATGACGAGGCCAAACGGCCATATTTGAGTCCATTCTGTCCGCCGGCGTTAGTGGTTGTGGGTCCGGAACTTACACGTGGGACCACGTGGATGTGGGTTCGGAGCTAACATGTAGGCCCGTGCAACTAAATCCCCAAATCATTATAGCTCACTTTGCCCATCCGCCGGCCGGCTGTCCTGTGCCACCGCCGCCACCTGCGCTGCGGCCAGCCCCTGCCCCGCCACCAGCTGCACGGCCTACTCCGCCGCTATCATCCTGCGCCTATGCTCCACGGCTACCTGCGATGCCCGCCACCTTCCTGCGATGCCACGGGTGGGGCGCCCGCCACCTACTCGACCCACGGTGCGGCCTCCTTCCGTGCGCCCGGCCGGAGCGCTCAAAGGTGGGGGCTGTTGGAGCTATTTGAACTAGGAGGAAGAACCCCAGGGCGAAATGGCGAGCAGCGGCAACCCTGGAGTACTCGGTGAGGCAGGCATCGGGCCGGAGATCCGCCGCATCCACGACTGGGTTCCCGAGGGGCAAGTCTCGCCTCTTGTTTAGATTGAGCTTAGTTGTGCATTTGAACACTCAATTCGAGTAGGTTTGCCCAATTAGTGTGCTGATTGCGTCTCTGTTTTTCGCCAGTTAGGATGGAGTTCCGGTTTGCTTTCATGGTGCACATTAGAAGGGACCGTTACATGTTCGATGCAAAGATAAGAAGAAATACCAAGGAGGTTTTGATTATCGGTTGCCAATGGCTAGTAATTGGAGTTTCAGACAATTTGAGGAGGTAATTTGTAGCCAATATCCTTGGGGTTTGCTTGATGAAGTGGTATACAAATACTATGATGGGAAAAAGAAATGGGTGACAATTAGTAATGATGAAGAGCTAGCTACCATGTTTGTTAGGCATAAAGAGAAAGATAATTTTCATGTGACGCCGCAAGTTGATGTGCTTGAGCAGGCATTTGGACCTAGGATGATGGGTGCAACATCTCGGGGAGAACCAAGTCGTCGTAATGGCATCTCTAGCCAGAACGGTTCAGTTGGTGCACGGCGACGTGGTGGCTCGACAAATGTGGGCAACAATAGTAGGGTCCCCCTTGAAGTGGAGCCTGATGACTACAATTCTGGGGTTGATGAAGAGAAGCTATATTCTGATGTTATTCAGAATTTACGATGGGCACCTCGGACTGAAAACCAAGATGAGGCTCACAATGCAGTCCGTGTGGATGATGACACGGTGGGTGAGGACGAAGACCTTGCATCTGTTGAATGGGACCCTTTGAACCCTCATATGGAAGAAGGTACAGTTTTTGCATCCATGAATGAGTGTAGAAATGCACTTGTGACATACTTCATCAAGGTAGAACGTACTTTCAAAGTTGACAAGAGCGATCAAGTACGTTACAGAGTGCACTGTCCGACTGAGGGTTGTCCATGGAGGCTGCTCGCATCTAAAATGCGAAATAGCACTAATGTTCAGGTCAAAGTGAACCCTTTTAAGCACACATGCCAGGAATCAACCCTTAGGAAGGATACAATCAGTAGAGCCAAGTCAAGATGGGTGGCACAAGAAGTAAAGAAGTGGGTGAAAGAAAACTAGCAAGTGGGTCCAAAGGAATTGCAGAAGAACATCAAAGATAAGTTCAAGATAGATTTACCATACATGAGGTTGTTCAATGGTAAACAACATGCTATGGATTCTATTTATGGTAACTGGCAGGAAAGTTTTCAATTGTTGTATTCATTCAAAGGTGAAGTGGAGAGGACAAGCCCAGGTAGTATTGTAGATATTGATCACCACGCCGTGGAGTACACATTCAGGGGAGTGACAAAGACCAAGGAATGCTTTAGGAGGGTTTTTGTCTGCTTTGAGGCTTGTCGCTGGGGTTTTTTGGCAGGCTGTAGGCCTTATTTGGCTATTGATGCCACTTTTCTCACAGGGAGGTTTAAAGGATAGTTAGTAGCAGCTTGTGCAGTTGATGCACACAGTTTTGTATTTCCAGTTGCCTACGGTGTGCTGGAGACAGAGTCTGAGGAGAGTTGGACTTAGTTTTTGCATAATTTGCACCGGGCTATTGCACATCTCAATGGGTTGGTCATTCATACAGATGCCTGCGAAGGTTTATAAGTGGTCGTGGACAATGTGTTCCCTGGAGTAGAGCATAGGGAATGCATGCGTCACCTTGCTGCAAATTTCATGAAGAAATTCAAAGGAAAGGTGTATACCAAAAATTTATGGCCAGCATCTTTGACTTGCAGTGTGAAGAAGCACAACTACCACTTGAGGCAGTTATACATGAATCCCAAAGTGAAAGAATACTTGCAAACACACCACTCCAAGTTATGGGCCAGAATCCAATTCAGTGAAGTGAGCAAAGTTGACTATGTGCACAATAATCTAGCAGAGTCTTTCAACTCAATGATCCGGAAACTAAAGGGTCATTATGTGGTGGATTTTCTTGACAGGATAAGGATAGAATACATGCAGAGATTTCATTATCGTGCAGGAATAGCCGAGGCAAAATTCATGGGCCACATTATCATCCCCGCCGTGATGAATGAACTGAAGCAGAAGACAACAGGCTTGCAAATGAACATGATTCTTTGCTCGGGTACCACAGCAGAGATATCATATTTGGATAAAGAGAAGAGGGAATGGAGATATCCAGTGGATTTAGAAGCTAGAACTTGTAGTTGTAGGCAATGGCAGATAACTGGGTTGCCATGCATTCATGCCTTGTTTTTCATCACTTCTCTCCCAGGTCCAGCAGGGAACATACAACGGTATGTGCATGATTACTACTCTATTGCAAGGTTCAAAGCCACATATATGCTTATGCATTGCCTTCTATGGAGGGAAAACAACAATGGGACATGGTGGACCCTGGATTCAAGCTTTGCGCTCCAGTTCTGAAGAGAGCAGCAGGTAGACCAAGGAAGAGTCGAATCAGACCTCACAGCGAAGGAGCTGGACTTGGAGCGAGGAAGCGTAAGTGCACAAGGTGTGGTGGGTCTGGTCATTTCGGTAAGTATTGTGATAACACAGTAGATCCAGCGTTCAGAGAGAGTTTCGATGAAGGCTTCAATGAAAATGTTGGCCAGCAGCCGATTGCCTCAACGGATGGTGAAAATGATGGTCAACAGCCAGTTGCATCACATGAGGATTTTGACGAGGTTCCAAATGATGATGGTCAATAGCCGCATGATTTTGACGATGATCCAAAATATCCTCCAAATAATGATTCAAGTGAGGCTCCAAATGGTGATCCAAGTGAGGCTCCAAATAGTGATCATGGTGATCCAAGTGAGGCTCCAAATGGTGATCATGGTGATCCAAGTGAGGCTCTAAATGATGATCCAAGTGAGGCTCCAAATAGTGACCAACCTTCTGTTGTTGTGAGTTCTGCTAGGTATGTAAATCTTCCAAGGGTCAAATACTACTATACATTTATCACTTCACATGATCTCATTACCCTTTATGTTTTTCACAGCTCTATGATAGGTTTGAAGAAGACGTGCAAGGTACTGACAACCAAGAGGAGAAGAGAAGAAGCAATGAGCACAAGGTGCACGAGGAGCAAAGTGATGGCAAGAAGCTCAAGGAACAAAAAGAAGCCCCAATGCTATATATGAATAATTATGAAACATTATGAATAAGGGATGATGTTGTATTATGAAACATTTATCACTTGACATGTTGTATTTCCGTTGGATGATGTTGGACCTATGTTAGAAGTATGTTTGACATGATGTTTAAATATGTTGGATGATGTTTGAATGAGCACATGGTTTTTCCTTTTTTGATTTTTTTGAATTTTGTTTTGCTCATTTGAATTCTGGTCAAACCTAACTTTGACCAAGATTTAAACAAGTCTAAAACATCAAAATGAAAAACTAAGCCTGGATCCTTCATAGTCAATCCAAAATGAAGCTGTGGTGATGTTTTTGAAATTTTCATGAAAAATGTGCTAAAAAGAGGGGTCCAAAGGTAGGGTAAACGGCCTCATTTGTAAGCAAGGTTTTTTCGACCTTGTCTAAATCAACCAAATAACTTTCCTACACATATATTCTATATATACAGACTATGTGCGCTGGTTTTTCCATTTTTTGATTTTTTTTAATTTTGTTTTGCTCATTTGAATTCTGGTCAAACTTAACTTTGACCAAGATTTAAACAAGTGTAAAACATCAAAAATGAAAAACTAAGCCTGGATCCTTCTTAGTCACTCCAAAATGAAGCTGTGGTGAGTTTTTTGAATTTTTCATGTTCATTTCCGCAAAACACTTCTCTTCACTTCATACAAGAGAGTTTGAGATACTCGAGATATCACACAATACACATGAACTTATCGTTTAAATGTATGTAAACCTTGTTTATCAACTTAAATCGTTAGTATATGACATAAGAAGACTATGTGCGTGCTACGTCTTGAGTTTGCATTGGTTTTCCCCGAAGAGGAAGGGATGATGCAACAGAGTAGTGTAAGTATTTCCCTCAGTTTTTGAGAATCAAGGTATCAATCCAGTAGGAGCCCATGCTCAAGTCCCTCGTACCTGCACAAAGAGATAGCTACTCGCAACCAACGCAATTAGGGGTTGTCAATCCCTTCACGGTCACTTACGAGAGTGAGATCTGATAGATATAATATTTTTGGTATAAAGATGCAAAGTAAAAAGTAGAAGCAAAGTAAAAAAAGCAAAGCAAGATTAAAGTGATGGAGATTGATATGATGAGAATAGACCCGGGGGCCATAGGTTTCACTAGTGGCTTCTCTCAAGAGCATAAGTATTCTACGGTGGGTGAACAAATTACTGTTGAGCAATTGACAGAATTAAGCATAGTTATGAGAATATCTAGGCATGATCATGTATATAGGCATCACGTCCGTGACAAGTAGATCGAAATGATTCTACATCTACTACTATTACTCCACTCATCGACTGATATCCAGCATGCATCTAGAGTATTAAGTTAAAAACAGAGTAACTCCTTAAGCAAGATGACATGATGTAGAGAGATAAATTCATGCAATATGAAATAAACCCCATCTTGTTATCCTCGATGGCAACGATACAATACGTGCCTTGCTGCCCCTTCTGTCACTGGGTAAGGACACCGCAAGATCGAACCCAACGCTAAGCACTTCTCCCATGGCAAGAACTACCAATCTAGTTGGCCAAACCAAACGAATAATTCGAAGAGACTTGCAAAGATAACCAATCATACATAAAAGAATTCAGAGAAGATTCAAATATTATTCATAGATAGACTTGATCATAAACCCACAATTCATCGGTCTCAACAAACACACCACAAAAAGAAGATTACATCGAATAGATCTCTACAAGAGAGGAGGAGAACTTTGTATTGAGATTCAAAGAGAGAGAAGAAGCCATCTAGCTACTAACTATGGACCCGAAGGTCTAAGGTAAACTACTCACACTTCATCGGAGGGTCTATGATGATGTAGAAGCCCTCCGTGATGACGGCCCTCTTCCGGCGGAGCTCCGAAACAGGCCCCAAGATGGGATCTCGTGGATACAAAAAGTTGCGGCGGTGGAATTAGGTTTTTGGCTCCTGTTCTGATCGTTTGGGGCTACGTGTGTATATATAGGAGGAAGAAGTACGCCGAAGGAGCAACAAGGGGCCCACGAGGCAGGGGGCGCGCCCTAGGGGGGGCGCCCCCCCACCCTCGTGACCGCCTCTTTTGTTCCTTGGAGCAGAGTCCAAGTCTCCTGGATCACGTTCGGTGAGAAAATCACGTTCCCAAAGATTTTATTCCGTTTGGACTCCGTTTGATATTCCATTTCTTCGAAACACTGAAATAGGAAAAAAACAGCAATTCTGGGCTGGCCCTCCCGTCAATAGGTTAGTCCCAAAAATAATATAAAAGTGGAAAATAAAGCCCAATATAGTCCAAAATAGTAGATAATATAGCGTGGAGCAATCAAAAATTATAGATACTTTGGAGACGTATCAGGCATCCCCAAGCTTAATTCCTGCTCGTCCTCGAGTAGGTAAATGATAAAAAGAGAATTTTTGATGTGGAGCGCTACTTGGCATAATTTCAATGCAAATCTTCTTAATTGTGGTATGAATATTCAGATTAGAAAGATTCAAGACAAAAGTTTATATCGACATAAAAATAATAATACATCAAGCATACTAACAAAGCAATTATGTCTTCTCAAAATAACATGGCCAAAGAAAGTTATCCCTACAAAATCATATAGTTTGGCTATGCTCCATCTTCACCACAAAAAGTATTCAAATCATGCACAACCCCGATGACAAGCCAAGCAATTGTTTCATACTCTAACTTCTTCAAAACTTTTTCAATCTTCACGCAATACATGAGCGTGAGCCATGGATATAGCACTATAGGTGGAATAGAATGGTGGTTGTGGAGAAGACAAAAAGGAGGGGAAGATAGTCTCACATCAACTAGGCGTATCAACGGCCTATGGAGATGCCCATCAATAGATATCAATGTGAGTGAGTAGGGATTGCCATGCAACGGATGCACTAGAGCTATAAATGTATGAAAGCTCAACAAAAGAAACTAGTGGGTGTGCATCCAACTTGCTTGCTCACGAAGACCTAGGGCAATTTTGAGGAAGCCCATTATTGGAATATACAAGCCAAGTTCTGTAATGAAAAATTCCCACTATTATATGAAAGTGACAACATATGAGACTCTCTATATGAAGAACATGGTGCTACTTTGAAGCACAATATATGAGACTCGCTATATCATGGTGCTACTTTGAAGCACAAGTGTGGAAAAAAAGATAGTAGCATTGCCCCTTTTTATTTATTTTCTTTTTTGGGCCTTTTTTTTCTTTGGCCTTTCGTTTTTTTATTTGGGACAATGCTCTATTGAATGATGATCATCACACTTTTATTTATTTACAACTCAATGATTACAACTCGATTCTAAAACAAAGTATGACTCTATATGGATGCCTCCGGCGGTGTACCGGGATATGCAATGAATCAAGAGTGACAAGCATGAAGAAATTATGAACGGTGGCTTTGCCACAAATACTATGTCAACTACATGATCATGCTAAGCAATATGACAATGATGAATGTGTCATGATGAACTAGATGGTGGAAAGTTGCATGGCAATATATCTCGAATGGCTATGGAAATGCCATAATAGGTAGGTATGGTGGCTGTTTTGAGGAAGGTGTATGGTAGGTGTATGATACCGGCGAAAGGTGTGCAGTATTAGAGAGGCTAGCAAAGGTGGAAGGGTGAGAGTGCGTATAATCCATGAATTCAACATTAGTCATAAAGAACTCATATACTTATTGCAAAAATCTAGAAGTTATCAAAGCAAAGTATTACGCGCATGCTCCTAGGGGGATAGATTGGTAGGAAAAGACCATCACTCGTCCCCGACCGCCACTCATAAGGAAGACAATCAATAAATAAATCATGCTCCGACTTCGTTACATAACGATTCACCATACGTGCATGCTACGGGAATCACAAACTTTAACACAAGTATTCTTTAAATTCACAACTACTTAACTAGCATGACTTTAATATTATCACCTCCATATCTCAAAACAATTATCATGCTTCAATCTTTTCTTAGTATTCAACACACTCAAAAGAAAGTTTCACAAATCTTGAATATGAAGCATATTATTATTAAGCAAATTACCATGCTATTAAGAGACTCTCAAAATAATTTAAGTGAAGCATGAGAGGTCAATAGTTTCTTTAAAACAATTCCACCATCGTGCTCTAAAAGATCTAAGTGAAGCACATAGAGCAAAATTATAAAACTCAAAAGATATAAGTGAAGCACATAGAGCAAAATTAGCTAGCTCAAAGGATATAAGTGAAGCACATAGAGCAAAACTACTTAGCTCAAAAGATATAAGTGAAGCACATGGAGCAAAATTACTTAGCTCAAAAGATATAAGTGAAGCACATAGAGTATTCTATCAAATTTTAATTCATGTATGGCTCCCTCAAAAGGTGTGTACAGCAAGGATGATTGTGGCATACTAAGACACAAAGACACAAATAATACATGACGCTCCAAGCAAAACACATATCATGTTGGTGAATAAAAATATAGCTCCAAGTAAATTACCGATGGAAGTGGACGAAAGAGGGGATGCCTTCCGGGGCATCCCCAAGCTTTGACTTTTTGGTGTCCTTGGATTATCTTGGGGGTGCCTTGGGCATCCCCAAGCTTAGTCTCTTTCCACTCCTTGTTCCATGATCCATCAAAAGAATTCACCCAAAACTTGAAAACTTCACAACACAAAACTCAAAATAGAAAACTCGTGAGCTCCGTTAGCGAAAGAAAACAAAAGACCACTTCAAGGTACTGTAATGAACTCATTCTTTATTTATATTGGTGTTAAACCTAATGTATTCCAACTTCTCTATGGATTATAAACTTTTCACTAACCATAGATTCATCAAAATAAGCAAACAACACACGAAAAACAGAATCTGTCAAAAACAGAACAGTCTGTAGTAATATGTAGCTAGCGCAAGATCTGGAACCCCAAAAATTCTAAAATAAACTGATGGACTTGAGGAATTTATCTATTAATAATCTGCAAAAAGAATTAACTAAATATCACTCTTGAAATAAAAATGACAGCAGCTCTCGTGAGCGCTAAAGTTTCAGTTTTTTAGAGCAAGTTCAACAAGACTTTCCCCGAGTCTTCCCAACGGTTCTACTTGGCACAAACACTAATTAAACACAAAAAAAACAACCAAAACAGAGGCTAAATAATTTATTGATTACTAAGCAGGACCAAAAAGCAAGGAATAAAAATAAAATTGTGTTGCCTCCCAACAAGCGCTATCATTTAACGCCCCTAGCTAGGCATAAAAGCGAGGATAGATCTAGGTATTGCCATCTTTGGTAGGCAATCCATAAGTGTCTCTCATGATAGTTTCATATGGTAATTTTATTTTCTTTCTAGGAAAGTGTTCCATGCCCTTTTTTAATGGAAATTGAAATCTAATATTCCCTTTCTTCATATCAATAATCGCACCAACCGTTCTAAGGAAAGGTCTACCAAGAATAATAGGGCAAGAAGGATTGCAGTCTATATCAAGAACAATGAAATCTACGGGCACATAATTCCTATTTGCAACAATAAGAACATCATTAATCCTTCCCATAGGTTTCTTAATAGTGGAATCCGCAAGATGCAAGTTTAGAGAGCAATCATCAAAATTACGGAAATCTAGCAAATCACACAAAGTCTTGGGAATAGTAGAGACACTAGCACCCAAATCACATAAAGCATACAACTCATAATCTTTAATTTTAATTTTAATAGTTGGTTCCCACTCATCATAGAGTTTTCTAGGGATATACACTTTCAACTCAAGTTTTTCTTCATAAGATTGCATCAAGGCATCAACAATATGTTCGGTGAAGGCTTTATTTTGACTATAAGCATGTGGAGAATTTAGCACAGATTGCAACAAGGAAATACAATCAATTAAAGAGCAACTTTCATAATTAAATTCCTTGAAATCCAATATAGTGGGTTTAGCAACATCTAGATTTTTATTTCTTTCAATTTCATCATTAAGATCTAAATACTCTGAATTTTTAGAACGCCTTCTAGGTAAAGGAAGATCATATTCAGTTTCATCAAGATTCATATTGCAAAATAAAGATTTAATAGGGGATACATCAATAACTTTTAGATCTTCATCTTGATCTTCATAGGAATTGGAAGAACACACTTTAATAAAGGCATCTTTGGAAGCACGCATCCTAGAGGTTCTTTCCTTGCACTCATCAACGGAAAATCTCATGGCTTTGAGAGACTCATTGATATCATGCTTAGGAGGAATAGATCTAAGCTTTAAGAAATTTCTCCTCAAGAAAAGCATTAAAATTCTTTTGTGAATTCATAAACTCTTTAACACTATTCTCAAATTCAGAGGGTATCTTATTATAATTTCCATAAGAGTTGTTGTAGGAATTCCCATAATTATTAGAAGGATTACTAGGATATGGCCTAGGATTAAAATTCCCTCTATAAGCGTTGTTACCAAAATTATTCCTACCAACAAAATTCACATCCATAGATTCATTGTTATTCTCAATCAAAGTAGACAAAGGCATAACATTAGGATCAGAAGAAACACTCTTAGTAGCAAATAATTTCATAAGTTCATCCATCTTTCCACTCAACACATTAATTTCTTCTATCGCATGCACTTTTTTATTAGAGGATCTTTCAGTATGCCATTGAGAATAATTAACCATAATATTATCTAGGAGTTTAGTAGCATCTCCTAAAGTGATTTCCATAAAAGTGCCTCCCGCGGCCGAATCTAAAAGATTTCTAGAAGCAAAATTCAATCCGGCATAAAAATTTTGTATGATCATCCACAAATTCAAACCATGAGTAGGGCAGTTACGTATCATTAATTTCATTCTCTCCCAAGCTTGTGCAACATGTTCATGATCAAGTTGTCTAAAGTTCACAATATCGTTTCTAAGAGAGATGATCTTAGCGGGAGGAAAATACTTAGAGATAAAAGCATCTTCGCACTTGTTCCATGAATCAATACTATTCTTAGGCAAAGACGAAAACCAAGCTTTAGCACGATCTCTAAGCGAAAAAGGAAATAGCTTCGATTTAACGACATCATTATTGACATCTTTTTTCTTTTGCATATCACATAAATCAACGAAGCTATTCAGATGAGTAGCGGCATCTTCACTAGGAAGGCCGGCGAATTGATCTTTCATAACAAGATTCAACAAAGTAGTATTAATTTCACAAGATTCGGCATCGGTAAGAGGAGCAATCGGAGTGCTAAGGAAATAATTATTATTGGTATTGGTGAAGTCACACAATTTGGTAGTATCTTGAGCCATCGCGACAAACAAGCAATCTAACACACGGGCAAACAAAAAGGCAAGCGGGCAAAAAGAGGCAAATAGAGAGGGAGGATAGAGAGAAAGGGCGAATAAAATGGCAAGGGTGAATTGGGGGAGAGGAAAACGAGAGGAAAATGGCAAATAATGTAATACGAGAGATAGGGATTGTGATGGGTACTTGGAATGTTGACTTTTTTGCTTAGACTCCCCGGCAACGGCGCCAGAAATCCTTCTTGCTACATCTTGAGCTTGTGTTGGTTTTCCCCGAAGAGGAAGGGATGATGCAGCAGAGTAGTGTAAGTATTTCCCTTAGTTTTTGAGAACCAAGGTATCAATCTAGTAGGAGCCCACGCTCAAGTCCCTCGTACCTGCACAAAGTGATAGCTACTCGCAAACAACGCGATTAGGGGTTGTCAATCCCTTCACGGTCACTTACGAGAGTGAGATCTGATAGATATAATATTTTTGGTATAAAGATGCAAAGTAAAAAGTAAAAGCTAAGTAAAAAAGCAAAGCAAGATTAAAGTGATGGAGATTGATATGATGAGAATAGACCCAGGGGCCATAGGTTTCACTAGTGGCTTCTCTCAAGAGCATAAGTATTCTACGGTGGGTGAACAAATTACTATTGAGCAATTGACAGAATTAAGCATAGTTATGAGAATATCTAGGCATGATCATGTATATAGGCATCACGTCCGTGACAAGTAGATCGAAACGATTCTGCATCTACTACTATTAATCCACTCATCGACCGCTATCCAGCATGCATCTAGAGTATTAAGTTAAAAAAAGAGTAACGCCTTAAGGAAGATGGCATGATGTAGAGAGAGAAATTCATGCAATATGAAATAAACCCCATCTTGTTATCCTTGATGGCAACGATACAATACATGCCTTGCTGCCCCTGCTGTCAATGGGAAAGGACACCGCAAGATTGAACCCAAAGCTAAGCACTTCTCCATTGCAAGAAAGATAAATCTAGTAGTCCAAACCAAACTAATAATTCGAAGAGACTTGCAAAGATAACCAATCATACATAAAAGAATTCAGAGAAGATTCAAATATTATTCATAGATAGACTTGATCATAAACCCACAATTCATCGATCTCAACAAACACACCACAAAAAGAAGATTACATCGAATAGATCTCCACAAGAGAGGGGGAGAACTTTGTATTGAGATTCAAAGAGAGAGAAGAAGCCATCTAGCTACTAACTATGGACCCGAAGGTCTGAGGTAAACTACTCACACTTCATCGGAGGGGCTATGATGATGTAGAAGCCCTCCGTGATGACAGCCCTCTTCCGAGGAAGCTCCGGAACAGGCCCCAAGATGGGATCTCGTGGATACAGAAAGTTGCGGTGGTGGAATTAGGTTTTTGGCTCCTGTTCTGATTGTTTGGGGGTACGTGTGTATATATAGGAGGAAGAAGTACGCCGGAGGAGCAACGAGGGGCCCATGAGGCAAGGGGCACGCCCTAGGGGGGGGCGCCCCCCACCCTCGTGACCGCCTCTTTTGTTCCTTGGAGCAGGGTCCAAGTCTCCTGGATCACGTTCGGTGAGAAAATCACGTTCCCGAAGATTTTATTCCGTTTGGACTCCGTTTGATATTCCGTTTCTTCGAAACACTGAAATAGGCAGAAAACAGCAATTCTGGGCTGGGCCTCCGGTTAATAGGTTAGTCCCAAAAATAATATAAAAGTGGAAAATAAAGCCCAATATAGTCCAAAACAGTAGATAATATAGCATGGAGCAATCAAAAATTATAGATACATTGGAGACGTATCTGTGCGCAGGTTTTTTATTTTTCTGATTTTTATTTAATTTATTATGCTCATTTGAAATCTGGTCAAACATAGCTTTGACTGCTCAAACCCCTCCCAAACCCCGTTAACCCTAGTGCTAAACAAGGATCGTTCATCTAACCCTAGCGGCGATCAAGGGCCGTCGATCTAACCCTTCTAGAAGGAATCTGTGGGGAGGAGGGGGGCGATCCGTGAGATGCAATCTGATTGGCTGGGAGATTGTTTTTTTAAACAAATAGCGGGAGCGCTGGATGGACCGTTGGGCCGCCTCGTTGTTTGGGCCTGAGACCACAGTAAATAGCCCGTCTCAGCCTTTCCAGGCCTTGCATGCATGGGAGGCGGCGACGTGGGTTTGCATGCACGGGAGGCGGCGATGTGCATGCATGCGAGCGAGGCGAGCGAGGCGCGCTAGGCGAGCTATGCTAGCGAGGTGAGCTAGGTGGTTCAGGGCAGTGGGTCAGATGCACTGCCTGGTCAAAGAGTTATGCAGTGATTCAGATGCACGCACGCGCCCCATGCATCGTTTTCATGCAAAAATTTAAGAGTGCAAAACGCGTCCGGATACACACACGCGTCCGGATTCACACACGCACCATTCTCATCCTTTCTCTGTTCCTCTTCCACCCATAGGCCTATAAATGGGGTGCATCTCTTCCTCTCCCACCCACAAGCCAGATCCGATCCATTCTCTCCAACATCAAACACCCAAGCGACCGAGCCCTCCCCAAGCGAGACCACGTGGAGATGCAGTTCAACGGGCCAACCTTCAACCGTCCGCCTGTCGTGCCGGAGCTACGCTACCCACCGGGCGTGCTCGTGGAGAGGGAGCTCCGTGTGTGGGCTATTTCAAGGTGGAGGGGTTCCGTCGAACTCACATGTGCCTTCCTTAGAGCCGGCTATGCCCACCTCCCACGGGGCTCACCGAGGATGTTCACTCTCAACGAGGTTCGTGACCACGGCGGCATCCTCCTACTGCTCACGGTCACCTTCACCAACCCGTTTGACGTGCGCGAGCTCCTCGGCCAAGTCTTTTGGTGCGGCTGCGAGGCCACCTTCTTCACCGTCTACAACATCTACACCAACTACGAGAGCATCTTCCCCACTCTAGGCCAGATGCACTCCCTTCCCTACGAGGAGGAGGAGGAGGTGTGAAGATGAAGATGGTGTTGAAGGGGCGCGCACGGCCAAGGTGGAGAAGAAGGTCAATAAGAAGATGTTCAAGCCCGGAGTCAAGCTCGTCATGTTTCATTTTTTATTTTGTTGCTTTTCTATGTCGTGTTGTGTCGTGTCATGTTTCGTCATGTGTCCGTGAACTTATTATTGTAATGGTATGGTGTGTTGCATCTTATCTAAGTTATTAGGGTTTATTATGTGTGTTAAAAAATGTCCGTGCTCAAACATATCATTTCTTCCCTAAACCAAGTCATGAAGATCGAGAACTTGTGGTTTTCATTAATGAAAACCCTAATGAAAATCTGAGGGGATGAGAAGCCCTCTGTTTCATTCAAAAAAAAGTCATGAACTAACATGCAAATTTATTCCCTTTAAATCCTAAACCAAGTGCCACTCTAACCCTAAACCAAGTGCCACTCTAACCAAAATCATGTGGCAGTGCAAACATACGTTTTCAACCTTCCCACCCTCCAAAATTTTAGTGAAAAACAAAGGAAACCCACTCTCAAGCGTGTGCAAACATTCATGGTCTCACTATTTTTTTGACAAATTTCACAGTCTCACTATGTATACCTTCATTCCCTACCCATGTCAAAGTCTTGCCATCTATCCTAGCGGTTACCAGCGCAGCCCTAAACACCACAAACCCACGCGGTCCTGGGTTTGAGTCCCCAGCCGTACAAATTTTTTGTGCATTTTTCACCCTTCATTTTTTAGACAAATTATTTGTTCTCAATGTAATGCCCTTAAAAATTGTTCATTTATTTTGGCACCAGGTGTAAACCTCTACCAGAGCTGAGGCACATTTTCCATGACATTTTGGTCTTTTATTTAAATCACGGTGTATTTGAATTGGATTAATTAACAGCTCCAAAAAATTTCTAACCTTAATTGTTTGGCTCTGGAATAATTCAATTAGCTTCCACAAAAAGTTTGAGCATTATGATTTACTGCCTAAATTAAATCATAACAGAAAACAGAAAAATACGCAAGAGAACCCCCGAATGGGCCTAATTGGATGCAGTTGGCCCATTAGTCTAGCCTGCACTTGGCTCTACGCTCTAAATTTGGCCCAAGAGCGACCTTTTTCTTGACAGAAAGGCAGAGCAGAGAGCTGCATTTCATTGATCAAAAGTTTCTGAATTCCTAATTTCTTATCCTTTTTTCAACATATTTAAATGTTGGTCACTTCTTCTCTTTTTTTTCAACATTTAAACAACTTTGACCAACATTTAAACTAGGTGAATTTCTCATACAATTTCAAGATTACAAATTCCTCCATAGTTCATGTCTTTCCATACATTTTCAACATTACAACCAGTGCGATTACCATACCTACAAATGCACAAAAGTATTTGCAAATGGGTATTGGTAGTGCTTGATCTTCAAGCTTCCTAACCTTCTTCTTCAAGATCCTAAGCTCAACAGCTAGCTCTCTGTTAGTGCGTGCTTCGCCCTCCATCTCTTCTTCCGGAGCTCGTGGTGCGGCCACTGCCGTTCATGGCAGCATGCGCAACCATTCTTCATGCTCTTCTTGTAGTTCATTCATCAGAGTCTTGGCCAGAGCATCGACCCAAAGAAAGAAGCATGTCACCTGCATGAATACCAAACAGATCAACCCATTGCTCAAAGATCCCGACCACGAAAATGGTGCAATTGCCCCGATTCTTACCCCATTCTCGCTGCACACGTAGAACGGACGATTCTGGTTCCTCGGTGTCTGAGAAACCCTCCGATCAACGCCCGCCCGGCACCGCGGACAGACGAAGACATGCATGTCCACACTTGCCCGGCTCTGCAACCACGAGGTGGCGCGGGAGCTTGAGGAAGACATGGAGCTCGGAGCTGAAGGGGATCTCAATGCCGCCGTGCCCTCCACTTCTAGCTTCCCACCGCCGCGCCCTCCATAGCTAGCTTCCCACCGCCGTGCTCTCTCTCACTCGCCGTGGTCACCGCCGTTCTCTCTGTCGCCATGGTCACCGTTGCTGTCGCCCACTTATATAGCACACCCGCCAACGACTCTCTGCTCAACGGCTCTCTGCTGGGTCCCACAAGCCACGCGTGCAACGGTCTGAATAAAATTGGCCGTCTCTGCCGCCTGGTCCCACCTGTAAGGGCCGAGTCAAAAGGTTCACCTGACGCAGACGGCAGAGTTCACGGAACGAGTCAGTGCGCACGGACTAGGGGCAAAACTGAGCACAATTCACATCTGAGGGCAAAACTGAGCACATGGACACCACTGAGGGCAAAAGGATAATTAACCCTAAATATTTAGCAACAACGTAATTAGCATAGTCAGCATACCAAGGAGTATTATGAGCAACATTTATTGTAGCTAATTTCTCATCAGTAAAACTATCATCAATAGGTAGCGGGTCATCAAGCACATTTTCAAGCCTAGATAAATTATCATCTACTGGGTTCCCAGCTCCTTTTCTATCAATGATATGTAAATCAAATTCTTGTAACAAGAGAACCCATCGAATAAGTCTAGGTTTAGCATCTTTCTTTTCCATAAGATATTTAATAGCAGCATGGTCTGTGTGAATAGTTACTTTGGAATCAACAATATAAGGTCTAAACTTATCACAAGCAAACACCACTGCTAAGAATTTTTTTTCAGTAGTAGCATAATTTCGTTGAGCACTGTCTAGAGTTTTATTAGCATAATGAATTACATTAAGTTTCTTATCAAATCTTTGTCCTAGAACAACACCAACAGCATAATCACTAGCATCACACATAATTTCAAAAGGCAAGTCCAATCAGCTGGTTGAACAATAGGTGTAGAAATTAAGGCTTTCTAGAGTGCTTCAAAGGCTTCTAAACAATCATCATCAAAAACAAATGGAATATCCTTTTGCAATAGACTAGTGAGAGGCCTAGAAATTTTAGAGAAGTCTTTGATAAATCTCCTATAGAAACCAGCATGACCTAGGAAACTATGAATACCTTTTATATCTTTAGGACATGGCATTTTCTCAATTGCTTCAATCTTAGCTTTGTCCACTTCAATACCTCTTTCAGAAATTTTATGACCCAAGACAATGCCTTCATTAACCATAAAGTGGCACTTCTCCCAATTCAAGACAATATTTGTTTGTTCACATCTTTGCAAAACTCGATCAAGATTGCTTAAAAAACATAAAAAGACTTCCAATAAACAAAAAAGGCATCCATGAAAATCTCAACAATCTTTTCACAAAAGTCAGAGAATATAGCAGTCATACATCTTTGAAAGGTAGCAGGTGCATTACATAAACCAAAAGGCATACGTTTATAAGCATAGGTTCCAAAAGGACAAGTAAAAGTGGTCTTTTCTTGATCAGGTTAAGAAATAGGTATTTGTGAAAAGCCAGAATATCCATCAAGGAATCAAAAGTGTGTGTGCTTAGATAATCTTTCAAGCATTTGATCAATAAAAGGCAGAGGGTAATGATCTTTTCTAGTTGCTTTGTTTAATTTTCTAAAATCTATTAACATTCTATAGCCTGTAACAATTCTTTGTGGAATAAGTTCATTCTTATCATTAGGAACAATAGTTATACCTCCTATCTTAGGAACACAATGAACAAGACTTACCCATCTACTATTAGCTATAGGATAGATTATACCTGCTTCCAGAAGTTTTAATATTTCTGTTCTTACCACTTCTTTCATCTTCGGATTTAACCGACATTGGTGATCAACAACCGGTTTAGCATTAGGTTCCATATTAATTTTATGCTGACCTAGAGTGGGACTAATGCCCTTTAAATCATCAAGAGTATATCCAATAGTAGCTCGGTGCTTCCTCAAAACTTTCAATAATCTTTCTTCTTCATGTTCTGAAAGGTTAGCACTAACAATAAGAGGATATATCTTATTTTCATTAAGATAAGCATATTTCAAAGTGTTTGGCAATTGTTTTAATTCAAACACAGGATCACCTTTAGGTGGAGGAGGACCTCTTAGAGTTTCAATAGGCAAATTGTGTTTAAGCAGACGACATTGTTCAAAGAAAATTTTATCTATTTCATTACTTTCATGCATATGTAAATCATTTTCATGGTCTAGCAAATATTGTTCTAAAGGATCAGTAGGTGGAACGGCAATAGAGGCAAGACCAATTAATTCATCCTTACTAGGTAATTATTTTTCATGAAGCTTTCTACTAAACTTGGAAAAAATAAACTCATGAGAATCATCACCAAAACTAACACCGGCAGTTTGTTTCTCACAATCTATCTTAGCATTAACGGTGTTCAAGAAAGGTCTACCAAAGATAATGGGACAAATGTCATCTTATGGGGAACCAAGAACAAGAAAATCAGTAGGGTATTTTATTTTTCCACACTAGACTTCAACATCTCTAACAATCCCAATCGGTGATATAGTGTCTCCATTAGCAAGTTTAATAGTAACATCTATGTCTTCTATTTCTGCGAGTGCTATGTCATTCAAAATTTCTTGATATAATATGTAAGGAATAGCACTCACACTAGCACATATGTCACATAAACCATGATAACAGTGACCTTCTATTTTAACTGAGATGACAGGCATGCCAACAACAGGTCTATGTTTGTCCTTTTTATCAGGTTTCACAATTCTAGTAGCTTCTTCACAGAAGTAAACAACATGCCCATCCATATCTTCTTCCAAGAGATCTTTAACCATAGCAATACTAGGTTCTACTTTAATTTGTTCATTAGGTTTAGGTGTTCTAATATAGCTTTTTTAACCACAGTTGAAATTTTAGCATGTTCCTTTATCCTAACAGGGAAAGGCGGTTTCTCAATATAAGCAGAAGGAACAACTGGATCAACATTATAAAGTATAGTTTCTTCTTTATCCGGTACCGTATCTTTGGTTTCTTCTTTAATAGGTGGGTGATATTTAAACCACTTATCTTTAGGGAGTTCAACATGAGTGGCAAATGATTCACAAAAGGAGGCTACTATCTCAGAGTCAAGTCCATATTTAGTGCTAAACTTTTGAAAAGCATCGATATCCATAAAAGATTTAACACAATCATACTTAAGTTTAATACCTGACTCTTTACCTTCGTCGAGTTCCCAATCTTCAGAGTTGCATTTAATTCTTTCCAAAAGATCCCACCGGAATTCAATAGTCTTCTTCATAAAAGAACCAGCACAAGAAGTATCAAGCATGGTTTAATCATTACGAGAAAGCCGAGCATAAAAATTCTAAATAATGATTTCTCTTGAGAGCTCATGATTGGGGCATGAATATAACATTGACTTAAGCCTCCCCAAACTAGAGTAATACTTTCACCTTCACGAGGCCAAAAAATATATATATAATTCCAATCATGATGAACTAGATGCATAGGATAAATTTTTTGGTGGAACTCCAATTTTCAAATGATTCAGATTCCATGATCCAATATCATTGCATAACCTATACCATGCCAATGCTTTTCCCTTCAAAGATAAAGGGAAAACCTTTTTCATCACTTCATTTCCAGGTAAACATGCAAGCTTAAACAATCCACAAATTTGTTCCACATATATCAAGTGCATATCAGGATGTTCGGTTTCATCTCCTGCATAAGGATTAGCTAGCAGTCGTTCTATCATACCCGAAGGAATTTCATATTAAATATTTTTGCAGTAGGTTGAGGGGTAGCTAATTGTGGTTCCGAACGAGGTGAAGATACCCCGAACAAACCCCTCAAAGGATTGTTTTCCATAGTAACAAGTGAATAAATTTCAACACACTATATAAATGTTTCCTTACCAAATTCCACTTACCAAAGGCGCTTCACTCCCCGACAACGATGCCATAAAATAGCCTTGATGACCCACAAATATAGGGGATCAATTCTATCTCTTTTCGATAAGTAAGAGTGTCGAACCCAACGAGGAGCAGAAGGAAATGATAAGTAGTTTTCAGCAAGCTAATGTCTGCAGGTGCTGAAATTGTAAGTAGCGGAGTAGTTTGATAGCAAGATAATTTGTAACAAGCAAGTAACGATAGTAGTAAAAAAGTGCAGCGAGGTAGCCCAATCGTTTTGAGCCAAAGACTAGCCAAAATGGTCTATTATGATAAGCAAAGCGTTCTTGAGGGTACACGGGAATTTCATCTAGTCACTTTCATCATGTTGGTTCAATTTGTGTTTGCTACTTTGATAATTTGATATGTGGGTGGACCGGTGCGTAGGTGTTATTCTTACTTGAACAAACTTCCTACTTATGATTAACCCCCTCGCAAGCATCCGCAACAACAAGAAAAGTATCAAGAAAAAATTCTAACCATAGCATTAAACTTTTGGATCCAATTAGTCCCTTACGGAATAGTGCATAAACTTGGGTTTAAGCTTCTGTCACTCTCGCAACCCATCATCTAATTGCTACTCCACAATGCATTCCCTTAGGCCCAAATATGGTGAAGTGTCATGCAGTCGAAGTTCACATGACACCACTAAGGGAATCACAACATACATACTATCAAAATATCAAACACATATCAAGTTCACATGATTACTTGCAACATGATTTCTCCCGTGACCTCAAGAACAAAAGTAACTACTCACAAATGATAAGCATACTCAAGATCAGAGGGGTATTAAATAGCATATTGGATCTGAACATATAATCTTCCACCAAATAAACCATATAGTAATCAACTATAAGATGTAATCAACACTACTAGTCCCCCACAAGCACCAATCTATAGTTCTGGTAACAAGATTGAACACAAGAGATGAACTAGGGTTTGAGATGAGATGGTGCTGTTGAAGATGTTGATGGAGATTACCCTCCCCAAGATGGGAGAGTTGTTGGTGATGATGATGACCATGATTTCCCCCTCCGGGAGGGAAGTTCCTTAGGCGGAATCGCTCCGCCGGAGGGCAAAAGTGCTCCTGCCCATGTTCCTTCTTGAGGCGGTGGCACTCCGTCCCAAAAGTCCTCTTATTTTTTCTAGGTCAAAATGACTTATATACCAGAAGATGGGCACCGGAGGTGGGCCGAGGAGAGCATAACCCACCTGGGCGTGCCTTGGCTCCCTGGCGCGCCCAGGTGGATTGTGCCCACCTGGTGCCCCCCCTCTGATACTTATTGGCTCCAATATCCCTCATATATTCCATAAACTATCCTCATGAAGTTGTGCAGAATAGGTAGCCTGACTTAGCTTTTTCAGGTCCAGATTTCCAGATGCCGGAATTCTCCCTCTTGGTGTATACCTTGCATATTATGAGAGAAAAGGCATTAGAATTAATCCAGTAAGCTTTATTATGGATAAAAACATCATAAATAACAGTAAGAAAAATGATGCAAAATGGACGTATCATAAAGCAGCGGTACTACCGCTTGAGGCTATCAGCGGTAGTGCCGCTCGGGCCCAGTGGTACTACCGCTGGCTCCTCCCATGTGGCACTTCCACGATAACGGTATATTGTAAGGAAGAGAGAAGGTGTCGGGGTGCAAGAAATATGTGTATGTGTTGATTCCGCCCTAGCCTTTCCGATACAGACCCCCTCTTGATACTACGGTGTCTCCTACAACTCAAGTCCACCAAAACCGAAATGAAAGAGACTAGACCGTCTTCACCTTGAGCTCCAAGGGGAAAGAATCATCTCGTGCCAATGAATGAATATCTGAAATGCTCAATGCACACGATTATTACGCAAAAGCATTGTCATCAATCACCAAAACCACTTAGAGAGACATGCCCTAACAATCTCCCCCTTTTGGTGGATTGATGACAACACGGGATTTGCATAAAGATATGACAAGAGAATAAGCAAACCCCAAAGACTACAAAATATAGACGGGCTCTCCATAGAGGTGTGAACTTAATTAAGAGTGGCTTTGGAATGCAAAGTACACACATTAGGATCAACACTCCCCCTATATTTTATAGCCTGGCAACACTTGCATCTATAATAAGGGAGATATAAGCTAGGATGCAAGGGTGTAGTAAGTCAGCAAAATAGAATCATAAGTTAAGCATGCAACTCACATACTACCAAAGTACTAGACACGCATAAGATAATAATAAGATAGGATAGCATATGTCTTACACCATATGTCAAGGTAACCAGGTCTCATAAGCATAAACCAACCAAAGCAAATGACCAGTAAAAGAGCTTGCGAGAGAGAAAGACAAGGCAAATAAGACACACTCGCAAATCAACAAATCCCTAAACTCTCTCCCCGTTTGGCATTGAGACACCAAAAGGGCAAAGAGTGCCACAACGATCACAGGAGATAGCAAAGCAAATGATCTCCATCATCACATCCCCGCGTGGTCGCCCACACCTCCGTCATCAGCACTTGGCTGCTCAGTCACTGAATCCATCCAAGGACAGTGCTGAGAAATCCACTCCTCCTCGTCAGTGATCTTTCCCTCTGACCCACTAGCAACCTCTGCACCCAGGTGGCGCATAAGAGCCTTTTGACAGCTGTGTGACTTCTTCTCAGGCACATGTGCCATATACTGCCCGTGAGACTCCATGCAGAAAAGCTTCTTCATCTTGCGCTTGAGCTTCTTAGCCCACGAAGGCTCTACTCCAGAGGGCTCATAGTCCTCATCATCATCAGCCTCAACCTCATCAGCACCGGATGGCATCTCAGTCTCCGGAATAGGAGTGCCCCAATGCTCCTTCTGTCTCAGACGCTTAACCTCATGAGAGACCAAGTCACAGGTCTCCAACAAGACACCAGGGTAAGTGTGCTCCCATGCATGCCTTCTCAATGAGTAACATCAGATAGGGGGCATAGATAGGGCACTTGCGCTCAGTGATGGCAGAGAGGAGCTCTGACCACATGACATGAGAAATATCCATGAAATCGCATGTGTTGTTGTCCTTCTCATGCTGTCAAAACAGTAACATGTCCACGAGGTACGAATGCACCATATCCAAGGTCCCAATGCGAGGGGAGAGAGTGTTCCTGAAGATGCGATGAAGAATGTCCAAAAACGGAAACAGCTTATAAGTGTTCTTCCCCATCTCGGAGTTAACCTTCAATGTGATGTAGAGCCAGAGAGCCTGCTTGTGAGTAGAAGTGGCATTCTTGTGAGGATGAAAGTCAACCGGGTTTTCAAGCCCCTGATCTTCAACACCTAGCAGTTCCATGAACGTCTTCCATTTGACTGAGATACGCTTGCCATTGGTCATCGAGGTCAAGGTCCTCTCCTCATCTATGCCAAGATGAATCGTGGCATAAAACCGAGCCACCATATCTGCATCAAAGTCCTTGTTGAACGCCATGAGCTTGAGGATGTTCAACTGAGCACACATATCAAGTGCCTCAACAAAATAGGCACGATCCTTCTCCAAATGAGAAGTGTCGATGGAGAGGACATTTACATAGAGATTCTTATTTGCTTTGAGCACATCGAAGTAGATAGAGCATTGAAACCGGTTCCAGAAGGGGCGGTGGACGAGAGTGAGATCTTGATCTTGAGTATACGGGTTGCGGCAATGGTTCACACAGAACTTATTAGCAGTCATCTTAGTCATAGACTGGGCCTTCGGCTTGGGCTTGTTTGCAACTTGCTTGGAGAGTGGCTTGGGCTGAGTTGGAGGAACACTTGAAGATGCAGCAACTGTCTCAGAAGTGCAATAGAGCTTTGACCCCCTAGGGCGCCCGGGGTTGATATGACAGACAGGGTGCTCCGAAGTGCCATCACCTGGAACCACACACACCAGCAACGAAGGCCAAAAGAAGAACGAGCATAAGCCAGCAGAAAAGCAACACGAATCAACATTTGGTATGAGAAAAATGGAGGCCGGCACCCCGAGTTGTAGTACCGTTCCTGGCAGGCGGTAGTACCACCCGAAGCGGTAGTACCACTCCAGTGGAGCGGTAGTACTGCCCGAGGCAAACACAACGGTAGTACCGCCCGAAGCAGTAGTATCGCTCCAGGGGAGCAGTAGTGCTGCCCGAGGCGGAGGACAGTGGTCAGGCCACAGCCCCTGCAAGATCCGGTACTACCGAGGGTGCCAAATTCAAAAGTACTCCTACCAAACATCAATCTAGGTAGTCTAGCAGCCTTCAACATCCTACTCAAGCTTCGATTTGGCCAAAAATCGATAAATGCTACGACTATTGCCCCAAAAGCCTAGATCTGAAAACTAGAAGCAACGAGGAGAAGAACGGGGGCCATACCAGCAACCATGGCAAGAGGAAGGGGTGGGGATCGATTCCAATGGTTGGAAATGCGAAGGACGACCTGGAGAAGGTGGCCTCCCGCGGCGAGTTCGTCGCTGGAGCGCGAGAGGAACAAACGGGGAGAGTCGAATGGGTATGGGAGTGTAAACCTCCCCCTGCCTGAGTGATAACCCCCAGTCCCACCCCGCAGTAGTAGTACCGCTCTGGCGGGTGGTAGTACCACTTGATGCTACTCAGCGGTAGTACCACCCGTCCACAACGGTAGTACCGCCCATCACAAACTCAACAAGACAGGAAAGAAAAAGGCCTAGCTCCAACAGAAAGAAACATCGAGACAAGTCAAGGGAGCAACTCAAAGAGCGAAACACAACCAAAAACCATAGATGCACCCACGGAGAGACTAGAGGCAAACACAATAAAACACAAACCCAATCAACTAGAGAAAATGGAAAACCACACAATTCTCAAAGAGAGGGCGGTGGGCGAGTCCACCTATGTTTGAGTAAAGAGGTATGGCACCGTGAAGATTTTAACCTTGGGACCATGACCTAAACTCATCTTTGAAGCAAAAGTGCCATAAAAATGGCTAATGTGAAATACGTGATCGATTTATGCATAATGGGGGGAGGGAGTGTTCATTGAGAGAACAACACTCCCACTATGTCCATGCCTACATCTAGAATAAGATATAATGATGAGTGCGGTGGGGTGTGCCTAGATTCAAGCCACGTTGCTCAAATCAATGATATTTAGCTCATGCCTTAACTCGCGAAATCTTGCTTCATCTAGAGGCCCGGTGAAGATATCCGCTAGTTGCTCTTGAGTGTTTATGTAGATGATATCAATATCTCCCCGCTTGATGTGATCTCTAATGAAATGATGATGAATCTCAATATGCTTCATCTTGCTATGTTGCACCGAATTGAGAGAAATCTTGATAGCACTTTCATTGTCACATAGAAGAGGAACTTTGTCACAAGTGACACCGTAATCCTTTAAAGTTTGCCTCATCCATAGCAATTGTGCACAACAACTTGCGGTGGCTACATACTCGGCCTTGGTGGATGAGAGAGGCACACAATTTTGATTCTTTGAAGACCAACTCACCAAAAAGCGACCAATGAATTGGCACCTACCGTAAGTTGACTTCCTATCCACACAATCTCCCGCCCAATCTGAATCTGAGTAACCCATGAGATCAAAGCTTGTTCCTTTGGGGTACCATAAGCCAAAGTTTGGGGTATGAGCCAAATATCGAAAGATTTGCTTGACTGCCACATAGTGACTTTCCTTAGGTGCGGCTTGAAACTATGCACAAATTCCCACACTCGACATGATATCCGGTCTAGATGCAGAAAGGTAAAGCAAGGATACAATCATGGAACGGTATACCTTTCGATCCACTGCTTTACCATTGGGATCACTATCAAGCTTGCATTTGGTGGGATTGGAAACTTGACCGGCTTGACATCATCTAGCTTGAATCTCTTGAGCATGTCTTGGGTATACTTGGCTTGGTTGATGAATGTTCCTTCTCTTCTTTGCTTGACTTCGAAACCAAGAAAGAACTTCAACTCTCCCATCATATACATATTAAACTTCTCGGTCATTAGTGCGGCAAACTCATCACTGAAAGATTTGTTAGGAGAACCAAAAATAATATCATTAACATATAGTTGGCATATGAACAAATCCCCTTTGACCCTCTTAGTAAAAAGAGTGGGATCGATTTTCCCAATTTCAAACCCACGGTCTTGCAACAACTCGGTAAGGTGCTCGATCATACCATGCACGTGGGGCTTGCTTAAGGCCATAGAGCGCCTTTTTGAGTATGTATACATGAGTGGGGAGCTTGGGATCCTCAAATCTCAGAGGTTGTTTGACATACACCAACTCATTCAAAGGACCATTAAGAAATTCACTTTTCACAACCATTTGTTGCAATTTAAAGTCATGATGAGATGCATAAGCAACATGCAAATAGATTCAAGACATGCAACGAGGGCAAAGGTTTCATTGTAGTCGATGCCCTCGACTTGGGAGTAGCCTTGTGCCACCAATCTCACCTTGTTTTGAACAACCACACCATTCACATCTTGCTTGTTCCTGAAGATCCATTTGGTCCCGATGACATTATGTTCCTCCGTTGGCCTTGGCACCAACTCCCGAACTTGATTGCGCTCGAAGTTGTTGAGTTAATCATGAATGGCTTCAAGCCAATCCTCATCATCAAGCACCTCATGTACATTTTGGGGTTCAACACACGAAACAAACGCATGATGCTCACAAAAATTTGACAATTGTTTACGAGTAGTTACCCCTTTTCTCAAGCTTCCAAGCACATTGTCCATGACATGTTGTTGACGCTCAAGCTTGGAAGCCACCTGTAACGCCCCAGACACACCCGCCAGTGGTCGTTTCTCCTGGCGAGATCTAGACTGGCCCGATAGATCAATACTAGTCTTTTCTACGCACTTTGTCCTCACTCATGCGCACCCGAGAGCAATTTCCCAGCCGGTCAGCCATCCTGAAACTACTCCAAGCTGAGCACGCTTAACTTTGGAGTTCTGTTCGAATGGGCTCCCGGAAAAGAAGGAATTCCTTATTGATATGAGTAGTCTATCATCCCTAATAAGCCAGGCTATCACATACACCCTCACTTAGAGGAACCGACGTCCTCGTCGGGCCACAGGAACGTTCCCTCTTGGCACATATGTCTGTGCATCCAGTCCAGTACATGTGCCATTCCGTGTGCCACGACGGGTCACAAATGTCATGAACAACATGACCGCACACCTGTCTGCAAACATTCGTGTAACCGCGAGGGTCAGCTCTGATACCAACTTGTAACGCCCTGGACACACCCGTCGGTGGTCGTTACTTCCGGCGGGATCTAGACTGGCCCCACAGATCAATACTAGTCTTTTCTACGCACTTTGTCCTCACTCGTGCGCACCCGGGAGCAACTTCCCGGTCGGTCTCCCATCCCGAAACTACTCCAAGCTGAGCACACTTAACTTTGGAGTTCTATCTGAATGGGCTCCGGGAAAAGAAGTAATTCCTTATTGATATGAGTAGTCTATCATCCCTAATAAGCCAGGCTATCACACCACCTTAGTGGCACAGCGCTCCAATACTTCCTCAATGGGCATTTGAGGATCATCTGGCACATCTTGAGCACCGTCTTGAGTTTGCTCTTGATCTTGAGCACCGTCTTGAGCTTGCTCTTGATCTTGAGCGTGCTCGGAGGCATGAACTTTATCTTGGGCATCATTTGGTGCATCACCATCTTCATGGGGTTGATCTTGCCCTTGATCACGCTCATTGGGTTGAGGGCCTTCACTTTGTTCTTCCGAAGCGTGTGGGCCTAGTGTAGGTGATGGCTCCACTTGAGTAGAGCATTGTCCTTCTCCTTCGGCCACAAGGGGTTCCCCAATGGGGAGTATTTGACCGATCCCCATTCTTCTTATGGCTCGGGGAGGAATTTAATCACCTACATCACAAAGACCACTTTGCTCCACTTGGGAGCCGTTATTTTCATCAAACTCCGTGTTACACGTCTCCTCAATGAGTCCGATGGACTTGTTGATGACACTGTAAGCATGAGAGTTTGTAGCATAACCAACAAATATGCCCTCTTGAGCTCTAGGTTTGAATTTAGACGAATGAACACCTTTCTTGAGATTGAAACACTTACAACCAAACACCTGGAAGTACTTGAGGTTGAGATTGTTGCCGGTAAGTATGTCATATGGAGTCTTGTTCAAACCTTTGCAGAGATAGAGCCTATTGGATGCATGACATGCGGTGTTGATGTCTTCATCCCAAAAGTTGTATGGAGATTTGAATTCCACCATTATGGTCCTTGCCGCATCAATCAACGTCCGGTTCTTCCTCTCCGCCACACCATTTTGTTGAGGGGTATAGGGTGAGGCATATTGGTGCTTGATCCCCTCGTCACTAAGAAACTCATCCAAGGTGTAGTTCTTGAACTCGGTGCCGTCGTCACTTCTAATCATCAAGATCTTTGCTTCATGTTGACATTGAGCTTCATTTGCAAAGTTTATGACGGTTTGTTGAGTCTCACTCTTCCTCTTGAAGAAATATACCCATGTATATCTTGAGTAGTCATCCACAATCACCAAGTAATACTTTCTTCCACCAAGACTATCAAAGGATGGAGGTCCAAAGAGATCCATGTGAAGGAGCTCCAAGGGCCTCTTCGAGTAGATGATAGTCGAGGGTCGATGAGCCATTTCATGAAGCTTTACTTTGATACAAGCACTGCAAGCATGATCTTTGGCAAAACTCACATTTGTTAGTCCACGTCCCCTTTGAGGATACTTTGCAAAGATCTCATATTGACATGGGCTAGTCGGCGATGCCAAAGCCAACCCACATCAACTTTAGCCATTAGGGAAGTCGCGGTCTTAGTGGGTCGCTCTGAAAAGTTCACCACATAGAGACCATTCTCGACATGCCCAACAAAGGCTACTTTAAGAGTCTTGCTCCACAAAAGGACCACGGTATCAAGATCAAAGAATGTTGCAAAGCCCATAAGTGCAAGTTGATGAATGGAAAGTAAATTGTATGCAAGGGACTCAACAAGCATGACCTTCTCAATAGATAAATCTTGAGAGATGACCACCTTGCCAAGTCCCAGTACCTTAGAAGTTGAGGCATGACCAAATTGGACATGGGTGGGCATAGATAGAATTGGATGCACATCCACCACCAAGTCCTTGCTCCCGGTCATATGATTTGTTGCTCCACTATCGAGCAACCATGACACCCCACCGGAAGAAAACTCCTACAAGAGATCAATGGTTGGATTTGGGTACACATTTTTTAATGGGTCCTTTGATGTTAGAAACAAGGGTCTTGGGAACCCTAATATACCATTCAATGTACTCATAAGAAGAACCAACAAATTTAGCATAAACATGCCCATCACTAGCCCAACACAAAACATAAGAGGGGTTAAAGTCACTGGCTCTATTGCTAGGGGAAGTTTTTCCCTTCTTGGCATTACCACCCACTTCCTTGTTCTTCTTCGTCTCATAAGAACCCTCACCCGCCTTGACAAAGGTGTCCTTGAGCAGAAGAGATTCCTTGGTCTTGTTCTTCTTCTTCTTCTTCTTTGACTTGGGTACAAACCCAAGTCCTTCCTTTCCTACAACTTCCTTTTGATTACTCAAAAGGTCATCGAGGTTCTTCTCTCCTTGTATGCAAGTCACAAAGCCCTTCTCAAGTTGCTCTTTCAACTTAGCATTTTCCTCCACAAATGCACATGCTCACAACAAGGGTTAGTAGCATGGGCATTATCAATTAGAATGAAAGGAGGGCAAGTGGAAATCTCCTTGGTTAGTTTCACTTGGAGTTGATCATGAGACTCTTTGAGAGAAGCATGAGCACCCTTCAAGACTTTGTGAGCCTTGTCAAGTGTGTCAAATTCTTCCTTGAGTCTATCATGGACAACCCCAAGTGCAACTTTCTTGGATTTAAGCACATGATTAAGAACAAATAGCATGATCAAGATCTTTTTGTAATTTAGCTTGATAAACATTGTGTGATTCCTCAAGAGTCAAATGAAGATCTCGCTCGTCCTCTAGAGCAATGGAAAGATCTGCAATCTCATCGGCATAGTCACGACTATGCCCCTCCAACTTTGAGATAGTATCCTCATGCGACTTAATGATATCATTAGCCTCACCAAGTTGTTCCAAGAGAGCAAGAAAGTGCTTCTTGGAATCACCCTTGATTTTGCTCACAAACTTGGTGAACTCATTCTCATAAACTTTCTCCACCTCACTATCATCAACACAATCTAACAATGAAGGAGTAGTAATGATGGTGATTTTGATGTTAGGAGTTACCTTGTTGATACCTTTTGTCATGAGACACTTGGCAATGGTGTTTTCGTTGGGGCACCGAAGAGAGACACCTTGGAAGGGGAAGATGTAGCAATGTCAATGTTGTCGTTGCCAGTCCTTCTCCACTTGTATCTTCCTCATCATCACCGGAGGGGTACTCTTCATGTGCCACCAAGCCATTTGAAGGCGATTTCTTGGTAAAGTTGTTCTTTCTAGGGAAAGACTTGTCTTTGTATTTGCGAATGAGTTTGCCACCATTGTCTTTCCTCTTCTCATAAGGGAAATCCACCACAAAGTGACTCACATTGCCACAATTGTAGCAAGTCCTTACTCGTTGCTTGTTCTTCGACCCACTTGAGTTGTTCTTAGTGAAGTTGGGCCTTGAGTGCCTATTGTTGCTCCAAAATTGCCTTGATGCAAGAGCCATGTGCTCATGGTAAGCATATTTGGTGTCCTAGGGGCCACACTATTCTTCTTCATCTTCTTCTTCTTCCAGAATGGCCTTGGCCTTCAAAGCAAGGGTGGGAGTGCTTTTCTTTCACCGGACCCGAGCAAGAGCATTGTCAGCGGTCTTGTTCATGATGTTCATGGCAATAAACTCATCCAATACTTCGCTTAAGGATAAGGTGTGAAAGTCCGGCCTTTGACGAATCACAGAATACATGGCCTTGTTGAATGGCATGATGGACTTGAGGAAATTGCGCTTGATCCAAGTGTCATCCGTATTTGTGCTTCCATGGTCTTGGAGAGCAACCGCAAGAGTTGTCACCCTCCGGTAGAGATCATGTGAATCCTCATCTTCAAACATCACAAATTCATCGGCCTCATTTATGTCTACTACGCAACTTTATTCTTGTAGACTCGTGTTGGGCCTCCAAAGGCAGAGTTTTGTAGGACACTAGCAATTTTCCCTCAAGTGGATGACCTAAGGTTTATCAACCTGTGGGAGGCATAGGATGAACATGGTCTCTCTTAAACAATCATGCAATCAAATAATAGAAAGTCTCTTGTGTCCCTAACACACCAAATATAATGGTAATTTGTATAGGTGCAGTAGTTCAGTGAAGAGATGGTGATGCAAGTATAATATGGATAGTAGATATTGATTTTTGTAATAAGAACAATAAAAACATCAAGGTAGCAATTGATAAAATGGAGCACAAACAGTATTGCAATGCTTGAAAATGAGGCCTAGGGTCAGCAATTTTCCTAGTGCAATCTCTCAACAATGCTAATATAATTGGATCACATAACCATCCCTCAACGTGTGATACATCTCCAATGTATCTACTTATCCTAACGCTTTTCCTCTTGTTTTGGACTCTAATTTGCATGATTTGAATGAAACTAACCCCGAACTGACGCTATTTTTACCAGAACTACCATGGTGTTGTTTTTGTGTAGAAATAGAAGTTCTCGGAATGGAACGAAACTTTGCGAGGACTTTTTATATAATATATATGAATTTCTGGAGCCAAGACCTACCGGAGAGAGGCAATTGGGTGGGCACAACCCACCAGGGCGCGCCCCCTCTCCTGGCGCGCCCACGTGGGTTGTCCCCACCTGGTGGCCCCACAGACCCTGAAACCGATGCTATAAAATCCTATTTTTCCAGAAAAAAAATCAAGGGGGAAGAATTATCACGATCCATGAGACGGAGCCGTCGTCACCTCATGTTCTTCATCGGGAGGCTAGATTTGGAGTCCATTGGGGGCTCCGGAGAGGGGGATCTTCATTCTTCGTCATCACCAACCCTTCTCCATCACCAACTCCCTGATGTTCCCCACCAAGAGTGAGCAATTCCTTCGTAGGCTCGCTGGTCGGTGAGGATTTGGATGAGATTCATCATGTAATCGAGTTAGTTGTGTTAGGGTGTGATCCCTAGTATCCACTATGTTCTAAGATTGATGTTGCTATGACTTTGCCATGCTTAATGCTTGTCACTTTGGGCTCGGGTGCCATGATTTCAGATCTGAACCGTTTATGTTACCACCATTATATCCATGTTCTTGACCCGATCTTGCAAGTTATAGTCACCTACTACGTGTTATGGTCTGGCAACCCCGGAGTCACAGAAACCGGGACTTCTCCCGGTGATGACCGTAGTTTGAGGAGTTCATGTATTCACTATGTGTTAATGCTTTGTTCTGGTTCTCTATTAAAAGGAGGCCTTAATATCCCTTAGTTTCCAATATGGACCCCGCTGCCACGGGAGGCTAGGACAAAAGATGCCATGCAAGTTCTTTCCATAAGCACGTATGACTACTTACATTGACGAACTGGAGTTAGTGTCATATTGCCCTAGGTTATAACTGTCTCATGATGAATATCATCCAACAAGTCACCGATACAATGCCTACGAATTTATCTTATATTGATCTTGCTAAGATTACTACTATTATCGTTACTGTTACACTTGCTACAAAATTACTGCTATCGCTGTTACCGTTACTATTGCTGCTGTCACTACTATCAAAACTATCATACTACTTTGCTACTGATCACTTTGCGGCAGATAATTAATCTCCAGGTGTGGTTGAATCGACAACTCAGTTGCTAATACCTTCAAATATTCTTTGGCTCCCCTTGTGTCGAATCTATAAATTTGGGTTGAATACTCTACCCTCGAAAACTGTTGCAATCCCCTATACTTGTGGGTTATCAACGTGCAACAAAGAATCACTCCAAAGTTCTTATCTAGCGGAGAACATAAGAAGAAATTGTTTGTAGCTATTATTTCTGATCGATCTATCAAGAGTTCGTACTAAAATAACACCAAAGCAAATTTAGATTTATAATACTCGATCCAACACAAAGAACCTCAAAGAGTGCCCCAAGATTTCTACCGGAGAAACAAAGACGAGAACGTGCATCAACCCCTATGCATAGATTACCCCAATGTTACCTCGGGAATCCATGAGTGAGTGCCAAAACATATATCAAGTGAATCAAAATAATACCCCATTGTCACCACAGGTATTCATATGCAAGACATATATCAAGTTCCCTCAAATCCATAAAAATATTCAATCTGATAAAACGAAATCTCAAAGGGAAAACTCAATTCATCACAACAAGATAGAGAGGGGGAAACACCATATGATCCAACTATATTAACAAAGCCCCCAATACATCAAGATCGTGCCATCAAGAACACGAGAGAGAGAGAGAGAGAGAGATTAAACACATAGCTACTGGTACAAACCCTCAGCCCCGAGGGTGGACTACTCCCTCCTCATCATGGAGACCATAGGGATGATGAAGATGACCTCCGGTGATGATCTCCTCCTCCGGCAAGGTGCCAGAACTGGCTCCCAATTGATTTTTTGTGGCTACAGAGGCTTGCGGTAGCGGAACTTCCGATCTAAGGTTATTTCTGATGGTTTCTCTAGTTATTGGATTTTTGGCGTCGGTTTCATGCGAAGATGGGCCTCGAGGTGAGCACAACCCACCGGGGCGTGCCTGGGCCCCCTAGCATGCCCCGGTGTCTTGTGCCCTACTCCTTCACCTTCTGGTACTTCCATGAAGCTTAGGGGGTCTCTTTTGTTCCAAAAAATTTTGTCAAAACGTTTCAGCTCATTTGGAGAACTTTCATTTCTGCACAAAAAACAACACCACAATAGTTTTGCTAAAAACAGCGTCGGTCCGGGTTAGTTCCATGCAAATCATACCAAAACCATATAAAATTGTTGTAAACATGACATGAATACTTCATAAATTATGGATACGTTGGAGACGTATCAACATACCCCAAGCTTAATTCATACTCGTCTTTGAGTAGGTAAATGATAAAAAAAAATTTATGAAGTGTGAATGCTAGCATGTTGCATAAGTTTGATCAATGATAATTTCATTCACTTTTCCTAGCATCATAACATCAACTCTTTCTTATAAAACTCATCATGAAAAAGTAGCAATTGAAATCAGAATTTTTGTTGTGGAATGCTACCTATCATATTCATCATATATTCTTCTCTTTAGCAGCATGGGCATTTGGACTTTTAGATGGTTCAAAGCAATAGTCTATATTTGACATGAAGACTTCAATACTCAAGCATATCAACAAGCAACCATGTCTTTCAAAATATCAACACTAAATAAAGTTATGCCTAGCCCATCATGCTCAATCATTGATCCATTCACAAAACACACTCGCATATTAGCTACATCCAATGCTCAAGTACAAACATAGTGCCCCTTAGTTGGTGCTTTATAAGAGAAGATGGAGACTCAAATAAAAATAAAAAATTGCATAAAGTAAATTGATAGGCCCTTCACAGAGGGAAGTAAGGATTTGTAGAGGTGCCAAAGCTCAAAGCTTAAATTGAGAGATAGAAAATTTGAGAGGCATACTTTTCCCGTCAACGAAAACGACCGAGTAATTCCCAACACTTCCCATGCTAGATATATCATAGGCAGTTCCCAAACATAAAATAAATTGTATTCCTTTTTCCACCATTCTTTCACAATCCATGGCTAGCCGTATCTACGGGTGCCCTCCATATATACCAACACTTTCCAAGATTATTTGACAACATAAAGTAAATTTCTTTTTTCATTTCGGGACTGGGCATCCCTATTACCGCCGCACTCTCGTGCAATGACAAGTGAATAAACACTCATATTGAGAATAACACATCTAGCATGGAAAATATTGGCCACCCCTTGCCACTTCATGAGTAGTACGAGCACACAAAAAGGAAATTTATTTTGAAAATTAGAGATGGCGCATACAAATTTGCTTATAACGGCATAAGAATACCACATATAGGTACGTATGGTGGACTCATATGGCAAAATTGGGTTTAAGGATTTTGGGTGCACAAGTAGTATTTCTACTTAGTACAAGTGGAGGCTAGCAAATAGATTGAGAAGCAACCAACCAAGAAATGAAAAATCACATAAGCGAGCATTAAGCATAACTAACACTGAATAATGCACCACAAGTAGGATGTAATTTCATTGCATAACTATTGGCTTTCTTGCTTGCATAGGGAATCACAAACCTTAACACCAATATTCTTACTAAAGTATAATTAGTCACCAACATGGCTCACATATTATTATCTCCATATCGCAAAACAATTGCAAAGAATCAAATTTATTTTGTCCAATGATCTTCATGAAAGTTTTTATTATATCCCTCTTGAATATCTATCACTTTGGGACTAGTTTCATATATTGCAATTGCTTTTGACAAGCTCAAACGAATTTAAGTGAAGAATATGAGCAAAAAAATCGTCTCTCAAAATAATATAAGTGAAGCATGAGAGAAAATGACAAGCTACTCCAAAAAGATATAAGTGAAGATCAAGCGAGTAGTTAAGTAAATAGGTAGCTAATTGTGGACTCACTTTTATTCATAAACCCTCAGCCCCGAGGGTGGACTACTCTCTCCTCATCATGGAGACCATAGGGATGATGAAGATGGCCTCCGGTGATTATCTCCCCCTCCGGCAGGGTGCCGAAACGGGCTCCCGTTTGGTTCTTCGTGGTTGTAGAGGCTTGCGACAGTGGAACTTCCAATCTAGGGTTATTTCTAATGGTTTCTCTATTTATAGGATTTTTTGGCGTCGGTTTCACGCGAAGATGGGCCTCGAGGTGAGCAAAACCCACTGGGCCCTACTCCTTCACCTTCTGATCGTTCCATGAAGCTTCGGGGGTCTCTTTTGTTCCCAAATAATATCGTCAAAAAGTTTCAGCTCATTTGGAGAACTTTCATTTCTGCACAAAAAACAACATCACGATAGTTCTGCTAAAAACAACGTCGGTCTAGGTCAGTTCCATGCAAATTATACCAAAACCATATAAAATTGTTGTAAACATGGCATGAATACTTCATAAATTATAGATATGTTGGAGATATATCACTCATCAAGAACCACTTGAAAATTGGACCCTTGGATGCTTGAGCTCCCCTTGTACATATAAATAATGCTCCCAACAATCCTTTGCACGAGTGAAAGGTCGCAAGTCTGATAGATATTTGGCAGGGACCGCATCTTGAAGGATGAACAAAGCGGAGTGATTGTATTAATTGTCCACTTCTTCCCTTTGGGTGAAGTTGTTTGGATCATGCGGGTAGAAGCCTTGCTCAATGATTCTCCAAAGGTTAGTTGAGCAATGATTCAAATGAGACTTAATGTAAAAGACCCAATTAGCAAAGTCACCCTTAACAAGCTTGGGAGGAGGACCATAATTATTAATGTGAGGTGTAGGGACTGGTCATGCGATTAAAGGTTCTCGTCCCATTCTTGTCATGAGGGGAAGGAACATGAGTACCTTTAGCCGCTTCATTTGCAAAATTAGCCTTCGACTTTGATGCCATGCGATTAACCACAAACAAGGGATCGGGAGTGGATTTCATCCCCTCAAGTAATTCTTTAAGCATGGACTTGACTTCGGTCGTCATAGACGTCTTAAGTGAAGCCATAGCTTCATTTAAGTTGTTGTGAGTGATCAAAGTCAACTCCATGGCCTCGGGCACTTCCTCCCTGGTGTCAACCATACTCTTCGGGTGGTGAAACCCTTAATAAGGAGACGAGGCTCTGATACCAATTGAAAGGATCGATATGGTTGACTAGAGGGGGTGAATAGGAAACTACCAATTTTTTGCTTTTCTTAACAAAATAGGTTTAGCAACAAATAGGTTGTTTAGATGTGCAACTAGCTGAGCAACCTATATGATGCAAACAACAACTACAACAAGTGCAAGCAAAGGGAACAACACAATAAAGCTTGGACAATGTAAAGGTAAGAGATAACCACTAGTGGAGTCGGTGGAGACGAGGATGTGTTACCGAAGTTCCTTCCCTTTGTGGGAAGTATGTCTTCGTTGGAGCGGTGTGGAGGCACAATGCTCCCCAAGAAGCCACTAGGGCCACCGTATTCTCCTCACGCCCTCACACAATGCGAGATGCCATGATTCCACTAGTGGTGCTCTTGAAGGCGGCGACCGAACCTTTACATACAAGGTTGGTGCTATATCCACAACTTGATTGGAGGTTCCCAACAATACCACAGAGCTTCACCACAATGGAATGTCGCTCTGAGATGACCTCAACCGTCTAGGGTGCTCAAACACCCAAGAGTAACAAGATCCGAAAGGGATTAGTGGGGGGAATCAAATTTATCTTGGTGGAAGTGTACATCTGGGCCTTCTCAACCAATCCCTAGAAAATCAACAAGTTTGATTGGCTAGGGAGAGAGATCGGGTGAAAATGAGCTTTGGAGCAACAGTGGAGCTTGGAGGAAAAGAGGTAGGTCTTCTTGGGGAAGAAGACCTCCTTTTATAGTGGGGAATCAAATCCAACTGTTATCCCACAACTCAGCCCACAGAGAGCGGTACTACCGCTCATGGGAGCGGTACTACCACACTAGGCAGCGGTACTGTAGCTTGGCCCAGCGGTAGTACTGCTAGGGCTGCGCATAGAGAAGGAGCGGGAGAGAGAGAGTCCCCGAGCAGTACTAGTAGCGGTGGTGGATGGTACTATCGCTCGAAAGTGGTACTACCGTGCCTACTTCCGCTGCTACTACTGCCCAACCCGACACGAGAAGCAACAGTCTCGAATTGAGGCAGTACCAGCGCGGAACTGGAGCTGTACTGCCGCTGATGCCTATGAGCGGTACTACTGCTATGAAGCAGCGATACTACTGCTTGAGGCTATCGGCGGTACTGCCGCTCTGGCCATGGTACTATTGCTGGCTCCTCCCATGAGCCACTTCCACGATAATAGTATACTCCAAGGAAGAGAGAAGCAGCTGGGGGTGCGAGAAATATGTGTATGTGTTGATTCCACCCTAGGCTTTCCGATACGGACCCCCTCTTGATAGTACGGTGTCTCCTACAACTCAAGTCCACCAAAACCGAAACAAAAGAGACTACACCGTCTTCACCTTGAGCTCCGAGGGGAAAGAATCGTCTTGTGCCAATGAATGAATATCTGAAATGCTCAATGCACACGATTAGTCAAGCATTGTCATCAATCACGAAAACCACTTAGAGAGAGACATGCCCTAACATTTGTGTTTATGGAAGTGGATGCACAAGCAATATTCCTGCTTAGTACAAGTGAAGGCTAGCAAAAGATTGAGGAGTGACCAACTAGAGAGCGACAACAGTCATAAACATGCATTGAGATTAACCAACATTTAGTGCAAGCATGAGTAGGATATAAATCACCACAAACATAAATATCGTGGAGGCTATGTTGATTTTGTTTCAACTACATGCGTGAACATGTGCCAAGTCAAGCCACTCGAATCATTCAAAGGAGGATACCACCCTATCATACTACATCACAACCATTTTAAAAATATGTTGGCATGCAAGGTAAACCATTATAAATGCCTAGCTAATTAAGCATGGCATCAGTAACTATAATCTCTAATTTTCATTGCAAACATGTTTCATTAATAATGGGATGAATTAAGAACGATGAACTAATCATATTTACAAAAACAAAATAGGTCAAGTTCATACCAACTTTTCCTTATCTTGATCATTTCATCATATATCGTCAGTATTGCCTTTCGCTTGCACAACCGAATGGCGTGAATAGTAATAAGAGTGCGCGTGCATTGGACTAAGCTGGAATCTGCAAACATTTAATCAAAAGGAGAAGACAAGGTAATATGGGATCTTTGTTAGATCAACAATAATGCAAATGAGAGCCACTCAACATTTTCATCGTAGTCTTCTCCTTACGACCCAAAGAAAGGAAAAAAGAATTTCAAAGAAACACACTGAAATATTTTTTTGAGTTTTTGTTTTTCTGAAGAAAGTAAAACAAGAACGAGAAAAACTATTTACACGGGAAAGCTCACAACAAGTAAAAGAAGAACGAGAAATCTCTTTGGGTTTTTCTTTAGTACTACTACTAAATAAACTAGAAAGAAAACTAAAAAGAAGCGAGAACTATTTTTTGGATTTTCTCAAAGTTTTTCAAACCCGCAAGAAGAAAGCGAGAAAAAGAAATAAACTAACATGGATAATACAATGAAAAAGTATGAACACCGACAACTGAAATGAGTGTGTGAACATGAATGTAATGTCGGTGAGAAATACGTACTCCCCCAAGCTTAGGCTTTTTGCCTAAGTTGGTCTAGGGCCACGGATCGAAATAACCCTCTCCTCGATACTCCGGAGGGTCCTGAGGGTTCCACTGGTTGGCAAGCTCCTGTGGCTCCCACTGAAAATTTGGCTCCTGATATGGATCAGGAACTGGTGCTGGCTTAGGTACTGGTGGCTGTGAAAGATCCCAAAATCTGTAGATGTCCTCGGGCATAATAGTGTACCTGCCTGAATGAATATCAAACAAAGAAGAAGCAGGCAAAATAATGGTCTCGCAAGTACCCTAACTAAATACTATGTTGTAGAGGAGTTGTTTATCGTCGTCCTTCTTAATAAAATCATGTGCTGCCATACTAGCGTACACTACTGCAGCATGCTGCCAACGCGACACTACGATCAGAGACCCTTCGACAAAATTGTGTGCGATGCAATAATCATAAATGATGGTGTAAAAAAACCATCAAAAGGTGCAAAATGTTTGCGATGACGGATGCATCAAAAACGGTTAGGATTTTAGTTGCGTGTGTGATGCAGGGCATACGGTTCTGTTCAATTAACAGTTTGCGATGAGGAGGAACAAAAGAAATGGGCAGCCATATGAAGGTGTGTGCGATATACATCATACGATTCACTCGGATGAATTGTTTGTGATTAGGTAACACAAAAGAAATTGTCAGCCAGATCAAGGTGTGTGCGATATACTGCATGCGGTTCACTCGGCCTTGTTGTCAGTGTGTGACCACTGTGGGAAACATTCGCTCCCCACTAGCCTCTTCGTGTACCGTGGCAACCGTCCACCGCCTCTTTGCCTTTCCCTCTAGATTTGGAACTGTTGTCGCACGCTCTTCCTCCCTCCATTTGCCTTCACCCTTCCTTCTGTCATTGTTCGATAGTCTTCTCCATGGAGTGAACAGGCCGAAAATGACCCCATTATTCTTGCCCCGATCTGAAAGATGACATGGTAGAGGAACTCATTGATCGGTGCAACATCATCACCTCGGCTAGCATGGTAGGTTCGTTCAAGTCCATTCTCGACTCAACAAATAACATCATTGCAAAGAACCCAAGGGTTTAGGAGCGGTTTGATCTCCCATATCTTCTTCGCCATGACGCTGGTCGCCGGCGTGGGGATGATGGAAGCGTCGCCTTGTGCAAGTTGATGTCGCTTGATAATGATACGTGTGATGTTAAGATGCCATTGCTTGAGGGTAAGGTTTGGGTAGGCGCAAATGGAGATTGGGTTGTTTATATTGGGTATAACCGCGAGTGGGAACTTGTGTATGTGTACACTCGTCACCGGGTTCCACTTCCAAAAATCACAGACTGCCCTGAGGTTGAGCACACAGATGATCTACTTACGTTCAAATAGGATCATGGTGATGGTCGTCTATGGAAGATAGAAATTTGTCGAGTTCCCAACCGCTCTTGGGATTACAAGAACTATGAAGTTGTTGCTACCTTCGACAAGCTTGTTGTCGTCCTTACTTCCATGCCTCGATGGATATTGCTCAAAATCAATTTTTGTACACGGATGAGTATTGTTATGTAATTCAATACGAGGGTCTTGTGTTCGCTTCCACTACTTGTGGCACTATTTTTCCATGGAATCCTTATTATTTCAGTACGTTTGTCTTCCACCGTAATTATAATTGTTTCATCCACATGTATGCGGCTTAGCTAGTTTCCCTTTACTAATTAACCTTCTCGTGTTTCCAAGGTCTTGTGAACATTCCACCACCTATACTTGAAAAAAATTATAACCAAGGCGGAGATGACGATGGTGATGATCACGAGCATGAGGACGAGCATGACCTATATACTCAGTGGCGCCTGGCAACTTATTCTGATGGATCACCTCTTCTTGTATGTATACATGCACTACTGGTGTTACTAACGAAGCAGGTATTGCCTCCCATGGTCGCACTCTCTAGACCTATTCCAACATCCGTTGCAGGGTATTCGGATGGATACTAGTGTGCTAGAGCAAACACCTTCTCCCTGGTTCAGTATTGTAACATCCCAAATTTTCAATTTGGAATGTTATACATAGGTCATCATTGCATATCATATTTTATTGCATTTTGGTTGGTCCTAGAAATTCTAAGCAACTCAAGGACCCACGAAGAGAATTGGGAATTTCTTTATTTTCATATTTGAGTTTTTTTCAAATTTTGAAAAGAGGATCATTTCATTTTAATCATTTTTCTCTTCAAATATTTCTAATATGAAAAATAAAACAGAGGGGATAAAATGACTTCTCCAAATAAAGAAATATTGGAGGAAAAAAATATTAAAATCAAATGAGTATTTTATTTCGACTTTTATTGCTATTTTATTTGAATTAGGAAAAAATATGTGTTTCTCAAAGTTGCACTAGAGGCCCAAATAAATGTTCACTTTGTCCGCAATATTATTAGAGGACCGTGAAAATTTATTTCAGGATTTTTGGATTCCGTTTAGTATTTCTTTTATTAGTTTTTCCGCATCAGGATTATTTTTTAAAAAAAGTAAACCGACCTAACGGGCCGTGTCCGTCCCGGACACCTCGCCCCAGCCGGCCCTTTAAAGGCCGAGGCCTCGCCCCGCCAGCCCAGCCGCCCCGCCCCCGCAAACCCTAGCGTCGCCACCATCGTTCCCCACCGCTGCGCGAAGCTGCCGCCGCGATGCCGCCACCCCGTCGCCTCGCCGCCGCCGTTCTCCGTAGCCGGAGCTGCCACCCGCCGCCACCGATCCCACCGTTGCTGAGGTAGCCGCCGCCAACTCGGTTTTCTCGAGAAAATAGTTTTAATTTTTTTTAGTTTTGGTTCGTTTTTTTGGTTTAGCTAAATAGCGGACGTTCGTCCGTATGTTCATTTTAATGAACACTGTTCGTCAGTTAGCCGCAGACAGCGAACGTTTGTTCATTAGCATCGTCTCATTTTTCCCAGGGTTTTTCCGCGATTATTTTCGATCGCGATTTCTGCCCTGATCTTCGTTTTAGTTTATCTTTTCGCTCGTTTATCCAAATCAGGTGAAACAAGCGCCTAGATCTTCGTCTCGAAGCCCTCTTTCTGTTTAACCAACTTGAACAAGATTTTGGTACTGTAAAATATGACTTTAGTCCAGATTCATAAACGGATCTTGTTTCTTTCGTAGTTTGAGTTTTGTTGCTCCGTTTGATTTGATTCTTTTTGCAAAGCAGAGTTCTTCAGTTGAACTTTCTGGTTAGATCTTCTTATTTGAGTTTTATCCATGCTTTTTAGTTGAGTGCTTATGTATGCTATTGTTTTTCTGCGATAGAATTCCCGGAGTGCGAAGCGTGATACTACGAGTCTCTAGGTTTTGCGGATCGTCAGCAACGCAAGTAACACTTTGACCATACCCCTTTTACCCAGTTTTTATGCATTAGTTTCAACCCTCAAACATTGCATGAGTAGGATCTCTTAACTTGTGGGTTTGGGAAGTAGATGATGAGGTAGAACCTATTACCTTTTTTTATCAAACCCTGGGAGTTACTTCTACGTTATGCTACTTATTGCCATGCTATGCTCGTAGACGTGGTTTGGGTTTGAGAGTATCCATGAGAGATGTGAGATTGTTAATTAATGGTTTACTTAAGATGGCTACTTAAATACACATCTGGGTGGATTGGTTGCGGGCACCTGGAGAATCCAGTGTTGTCCTAGGATATCCCGGAGTACTGTGTGATCATCCTACGGTTCGCCACCCAGGCTCAAAGGGATCATAAGATTATTCATGCTAGAAACTTCCGTGTGCAGCCACAAGCTATTATGGGCTCTAGAATATTTGAGTAGGTTGCATGACCTCTTCCAGTGGTAGGTTAGCAGATGTAGGGAATGTAGGTTGGTACTGTCTACCCAGGGTTAGAGTTAATGCTTTCGAAAGACTGTGTCTCGGTCATCCGTTTCTCAAACACCATTTAGTGCGAGAAAATCCAACGGAGGAGATCGAGTCTTGTGGGGAAAAGTGTGCAAACCTCTGAAGAGTGTACAAACTAATCATGGTTAGCCCTGTCCCCAGTTATGGACAACTTGAGTATCTGGTACTTGAATTATTGATTTGATCTCATCACTCTAAATTAATTTGTTGGGTTGATAATGATTAGTTTAATTGGGATTGAGTTGGAGGAACCTTCTCAATGTTTCAACCACCCTGATAGTTAAATAAATCATATTCCTTTGTTGTAGGTAAAAATTGGCTTTTCGCAAAAACATTATAACCATAGAGCCTCCACCAGCCATATATGCATGTAGTGATAGCATTTACTTGTTCTTTGCTCTATTGTGTTATATTGCCAGCATATTCCATGTGCTGGCCCATTTCAGGCTGCAACATATCATGTTGCAGACTTTTCAGACAAAGAGTAAGGTGCTGAAAGTGCAACTATCCCTACGTGGTTTTGGTAATTCATAACAACATATAGCTCATTGATCTAATGCTATTCCAAGATGATTATTTCAGGAAAGCTCAATGATTGGCATGGCATGGATGTGAAAGTGGAACCCTCAAAATGCTAAGGACAAAGGATTGGCTCAAGCTCAAAAGCTCAAGACTCTTCATTTTATATTTTAGTGATCCAAGATCACATTGAGTCTTTAGGAAAAGCCAATACTATCAAGAAGGGATGAGGTGTTGCTTAATGAGCCTCTTGCTTCATGTGCTTAGTGATATGCTCCAAAACCCTCAACTACTTTCCCATATCCACATATGACCTAGACCCTAAGCCAAACTCGGTCCTACCGATTCTTCCTATCCGGCGCCACCGAGTTTCACTTGTCATAAGCCACTGCCAAACCCTAGCAATTCGGTTCTACCGATAGGGATCTCAGTCTCACCGAGATGGGATTGCAAACTCTCTATTTCCCTTTCGTAACTTTCGGTCTCACCGAAAGAGCGAATCGGTCCCACCGAGATTGCAATGTAAATTCAGTGTTTCCCCTTTGTAACTTTTCGGTCTCACCGAAAGAGCAAATCGGTCCCACCGAGTTTGCCTGACCAACTCTCTAGTTAGCTAATTACCAAATTTGGACTCACCGAGTTTGTGTAATCGGTCTCACCGAGATTACGTTATGCCCAAACCCTAACCATATTGGTCCTACCAAGTTGCATGTCAGTCCCACAGAAAATCTCTAACAGTCACTAGGTTTACATTTTCGGTCCGACCGAGTTTGTTGATTCGGTCCCACCGAGATTGGAAAATTATGTGTAACGGTTGGATTTTGTGTGGAGGCTATATATACCCCTCCACCTCCTCTTCATTCGATGAGAGAGCTATCAGAACACATACACCATTCCAACTCATATGTTCTGAGAGAGAACCACCTACTCATGTGTTGAGACCAAGATATTCCATTCCTACCATATGAATCTTGATCTCTAGCCTCTCCAAGTTGCTTTCCACTCAAATCTTCTTTCCACAAAATCCAAATCCTATGAGAGAGAGTTGAGTGTTGGGGAGACTATCATTTGAAGCACAAGAGCAAGGAGTTCATTACCTACACACCATTTGTTACTTCTTGGAGAGTGGTGTCTCCTAGATTGGCTAGGTGTCACTTGGGAGCCTCCGACAAGATTGTGGAGTTGAACCAAGGAGTTTGTAAGGGCAAGGAGATCGCCTACTTCGTGAAGATCTACCGCTAGTGAGGCAAGTCCTGTGTGGGCGATGGCCATGGTGGGATAGACAAGGTTGCTTCTTCGTGGACCCTTTGTGGGTGGTTGCTTCTTCGTGGACCCTTCGTGGGTGGAGCCCTGTGTGGACTCGCGCAACCGTTACCCTTTGTGGGTGGAGCCCTCCGTGGACTCTCGCAACCGTTACCCTTTGTGGGTTGAAGTCTCCATCAACGTGGATTTAGGATAGCACCACCTATCCGAACCACGGGAAAAACATCCGTGTCTCCAATTGCGTTTGAATTCTCCAAACCCTTCCCTTTACATTCTTGCAAGTTACATGCTTTACTTTCCGCTGCCAATATACTCTTTGCATGCTTTCTTGAATTGTGTGATGATTGCTTGACTTGTCCTAAAATAGCTAAAATCTGCCAAGAACTAAAATTGGGAAAAGGTTAATTTTTTATTTGGTCAAGTAGTCTAATCACCCCCCTCTAGACATACTTTCGATCCTCCAAGTGGTATCAGAGCTTTGGTCTCCATTTGCCTTGATCTCCATAGCTTTTGGTGGTCATAGCCTTGGTTTCACAACCTAGGAGAGTATGGCGTCTAGCGAGGGAAATTATCACCGTAGAGGTCCCTACTTTGATGGTACTAATTTTGCTAGTTGGAAGCATAAAATGAAAATGCATATTCTTTGACATAACCCCGCCGTTTGGGCTATTGTGTGTGTTGGTTTGCAAGGTGACTTCTTTGATGGGAGAGAACCAAACCGTGAAGCTACCGCGGATGAGTTGAAGATGTTGCAATACAATGCTCAAGCTTGTGATATTCTCTTCAACGGATTGTGCCCCGAAGAATTCAACAAAATCAGCCGTCTTGAGAATGCGAAGGAAATTTGGGACACTTTGATTGATATGCACGAAGGTACCGACTCCGTCAAGGAATCCAAGTTGGATGTGCTTCAAAGCCAACTTGACAAGTTCAAGATGAAGGATGGTGAAGGTGTCGCTGAAATGTACTCTAGGCTTGCTCTCATCACAAATGAGATTGCCGGCTTAGGAAGTGAAGAGATGACCGATAGATTCATCATCAAGAAGATTCTAAGAGCCTTGGATGGAAAATATGATACCATGTGCACATTGATCTAAATGATGCCCAATTACAAAGATCTCAAGCCAACGGAGGTGATTGGAAGAATTGTTGCTCATGAGATGTCACTTAAGGATAAAGAGGAACTTCACAGCAAATCAAGTGGTGCCTATAAAGCCTCATGTGAAGCCCCTACATCATCAAGTGAGAAACAAGACTTCAATGAAGAATTGAGCTTAATGGTGAAGAACTTCAACAAGTTCTACAAGAGTAGAAGCAAAGATAGAAGCTTCAAGTCAAGGTCCTACAATGACAAAAGATCTTCTAGTCGAGAGTGAAACCGCTACAGTTGTGGAAGACCCGGACACTATTCCAATGAGTGTACGGCTCCCTACAAGAGAAGAGAAGATTCTCCAAAAAGAAGAAGCAAAGAATCACCACCAAGAGAGAGAAGGAGTAGAGATGATCGTTATGAACGAAGATACTCACAGAGAAGCAAGGATTCGGAAAGGAAGGAAAAATCATCAAGGAGCTACACAAGACGAAGACATCAAGCTCATGTTGGTGAATGGGTATCCGGCTCCGACTCCGACAGCCACTCCGAGAGAAGTTATCACTCCGACTCCGAAGATACTCAAGATGAAGGTGTTGCTGGTCTAGCACTTGTGTCAACCAACTCCTACGACATATTTGACTCACCAAATGAAGGAATTGGAAGATGCTTCATGGCCAAAGGTCCTAAGGTAACACACCCCGAGTATGTTGATTTAAATAGTGATGAAGATGACTTGTTAGGTGATGATTTGCTTGTTGACAACTCTAGTGATGAATACTATGATGAAATGTCAATTAATCATGCTAATCAAGATAAAACGAATGACAATGATAAGGAAAAGATTGAGGCTCTAACTAAAGAACTAAACACTCTTAAGTTAGCTCATGAAACTATCTTCGAAGATCATCGAGAACTTTTAAGAGCTCATGAGAAATTACGCTTTGAAAAGCTCAACCTTGAGCAAGAGCATGAGTTCTTAAAAGCAATCAATGATGATCTCCGCAAGAAAAGTTCTTCTTACATTGCCAAGCGTTTACTCTTATCCAATTACATGCCTCAAGTCAAGTCTAGTAACAAGAACAAGAAAGATTCTTCCTCTAGCAGTAACAATGATCATGCTAAATCCAATATTGTTGCTTCTAGTAGTTCTCTTGATTCCACTAATGACTCTCTTAGCCAAGTTACACTTGAGCAAGAAAATAGCTTATTGAAGGGAATTATAGAGAAAGGAGTGTACAAAAGCCTTGCCGGGAGCAAGCAATTCGAGGAAATTGTGCGCAAGCAAGGAATGCACCGGAAGAATCAAGGCGTTGGTTTTGAACGAAAGTTCAATGCCAATGGAGTTCAGTGGGAAGAAGATCAATACCCCAAGAAAAAGTTTGTTTCTCAACAAGAGAAGTATGATACTTCTTTCAAGGGGACACAAGCTCAAGATGATCTTCCACCACAAGACTACAAGCAAAAAGGCAAGGACAAGCTTCAAGAGGAAATTGACGCATTTGAAGAAGCTCCTAAGACCTTAGTCAAGTGGATTCCCAAGACTACTTCAAGTTCCACTTCATCAAGTACGACTACAACTCCAAGGATTCCCATCAAGATGGTGTGGATCCAAAAGAAGAAGAACTAGAGAGTTCTTGAGGATGACTCCGCCAACATACTTCACTCTTATCATTTTGGCAAGAACAAGTGCAATCAACTTCCACATCTTGCACTAGTTCAAGGAGTCACATACCCTCTTGTTGGTAAGACAAGGGACAAGGTAACCTAAAAGTTTTCATGGACATCATATTGTGTGTGCATCACTCTATGTCTATGGATATCCTTGTTTGTTCCTTGTGGGACTAACCCATGTAGGTATTGAAAGTGCAATTCACTCAAATGGATAGCTCCAAGTGATCTACATCAACATTGAGCATCCACATCTTCAACATCTACATGAATTCATCATCGACGAAACCCAAGGTTAGTTCATCCCTCCAAGGGGGATATCACACCTAGGGGGAGCTTTACTCTAAGACTTGAGCTAAAGCAACTCTAAAGATGTGAACACAGCAATGCTTTATGTAAAAGTGGTAACCCCACTTGAGCTTAAACGATGAGTATGACCTATGATCAAGTGTTCTCACTTGACTCCTAAGTCAATATACTCATATATAGATGACCTTGTCATCGCAAATTGCTTGATAGATGCTAGAATTGGTTGTGCATGCCTTGCCACATATTTCATTTGCCATCTTATTGTGTGAGCATGCTGGTTGCATATTTTACTCATTCGAGGACATCCACTTGTTGTTTTGATCGTTTGGGTTTATTTCCTTTGCCAAGTGGATGGACAAGAATGCCTAAGAACCTCCTCTAGCTATCTATGCTTTTCTGATCTCAAACTCTATTCATGCTGCATCACAAAATTTGATCAAGTCAGATTCGAACCACTCTGTGTGAGGAGCGCTCGGAGTCCCCGATTCGTCATAGACTTAAACTTCCAAAACCTCTTTATGATTCTCGGTCTGACCGATACCCCACTTTTGGTCCTACCGAGATCATTAAGTTGATCTAGGTTTTCGATCTCGGTGCAACCGATTTGAACATTTCGGTCACACCGAGTTTCAGTAACTGCATGCAGTTATGAATCTCGGTGCCACCGAGTTGTTCCACTCGGTCACACCGACAGGGTCGGGCTATATATAGTCACGGGCAAAATTTGGAAATTTCTCCGAACCCCTTCGCCCGCGCGATAGCCTGCTCTACCAACGTGGTCTCCGGATCGTATTCTCGCTGCCAGCCGCCTCCAGTCGCTGGTCTCCGTCGCCGTCAACGGGAATTCTGCCCCACCATTGCCGCTGTAGCGAGTCTCCGCCGAGCTAGGGTATGGACTCGATCTTTGTGCTATTCTCCAATCCAATTCTCAGCACATTGTGATCGTCATGATTCTTGCCATGATTGAAACACTCCTATCCAGTCAATACGCCCGTAGATTAGCTTTGATTCGAAAATTTTAGGGTTAGGTTTCCGCCGAAACCATCTCGGACCCACCGAGTTGAAAAACTCGGTCCCACCGATTTGGCTTATGCCATTGCACAAGTGAGACTCGGTCTGACCGAGAATTACTTATCGGTGTGACCAATTTTGGAACTCTGTGAAACCCTAGCAGTCTCGGTGCCACCGAACTGTGACTCGATCCAACCAAGTTCACTAGTTTAGGTTCCAAAACTACTTCGGTATCATCGAGTTTAAAAATCGGTAGATCCGAGATGATTTCAGTGGGAAACTAAAACTAAGTTTTTGGATCATTCTTGTGCAAAAATCTCTGCATTTTGTGATGCTCATCTATTCTACCTCATCTATAAACTATTCACAGGGTCAGTAGTCAGAGCTTGCAGCATGTCTGATCAGAGTGACAGCCAGAACTTGTCAGAGCAGCAAGTGCAGATGAGTGAGGGCACTAGTCCCTCCAGCTCTTCAGATGATGGCAGCAGAAGTACCCCAAGCAATCTGCCAAAAGCTGCCACCAGACAGAGGAAGAAGAGAACTTCAGACTCCGAAGATGAAGATTATGTGGCAGAGGAAGAGGCCACATCAAAGAGAGTTGAGCCAGCTCAAGGCACTAAGCCAGGTCTAAAGATCAAAAGGCCAGCAGGCAGGCAGCCTATGTCAAAGGCTAGAGCCTCAACTGAGAAGCCCACTCCCAAAGAGCCAGTTGCTGCAGAAGGCAAGAAGAGGAAGGAAAGGGTCAAGAAGACTGTAGCCAGAGTGCTAGGAAAGGCTTCCATCATGGAAGAGGAAGAGGAAGAAGAGGTAGCTGCACCAGCACCTAAGGCACCCAAGCTGATGGGTGATGCCATAAGATCAGGGGCTACTGCATCTAAGCCCAAAGCTGCCTCCAAGCCAAAACCAAAGAGGACTACAAGGAGCATTCCTGCAGCTGAGAAGAACAAGGCCCCAGTGCCTGAGACTGTTGCTGAAGAAGAGGATGAAGAGCAAGTTCTTAGAAAGCTCAAGCCCAAGATCCCAGACCACAACGATGCTCATCCTGTGGCTGAGGACATGAAGCTCAGGAGAGATTCAAGGCTGAGGAAGCGGAGAGAAGCAGACCCGTATGCTTCAAGGAGAAGGACTGCTGTGGATTACAGATTTCACACCAAGGAACAGCAGGACTTCTATGAGACAGTGCTGCTAGATAAGAAGCCCATTGTTTGTGACATGAGATGGGTCGACTGGACCTACATGAAGGAAAATGAGGAACACTACCCTAGAGTGTATGACAGCTTTAGTGCGTGTGGAGTTGCAGACTTTGTTGGGCAGAAGCTCACAAAGTGGAACGAGGAGCTTATCATGCAATTCTACTCCACAGCACACTTCTACCCAGATGGAAGGATCACATGGATGTCTGAAGGTACGAGGTACCAATCAACTGTTGAGGAATGGGCAAAGTTGATCAATGCCCCAGAGGAGCAAGCAGATGACTTGGACATTTATGCCAAGAAGAATATGGACCACAACTCAATGTCCAACATGTACAAGGAAATTCCAAATGAAGCTCTTGACACTTTCAAATTTGGCTCAGTGCACTATCTTCTGTCAGGGCTGCTAACAATCAATTGGATATTGAGGCACACTCTCTTGCCCAAGTCTGTAGATCACAAGATGATCAGAGGCCATGCAATCAACTTGCTTCACGTCTTTGATGTGGCACAGAAGTTCAAGGTCATGAGCCTCATAGTAGAGACTATCAAGAGGACTGCAGCAGATCAGAAGAGGAGCTGTGGATATGCACCTCAAATTCAGGAGCTCATCAACTCTAAGATGGGCACGTGCATATATTTATTGGACAAGGAACACCTGCCCATCCATCCAGATTTTGAGGACAATCAAGTTGTCATGACTGAGAATGAGCCATCGTCTGCCCAAGCACAAGCAAAGAAGGAGAAGGCGAGGAAGGAGAAAGCTGCCAAGATGCCAACTCAAGAGGAGGCATCTGAGTATTTCTTGAAGACCAAACAAGAGCAGCTTGGTTACCTGATTGCATCCACCCTGCAGATTGAGAAAGGACTAGCCACCCAAACTCAAAACCAGGCAAGCTTAGAGAGAATCATGGAACAAAAGTTCTATGACTTGGATGTCAAGGTGACAGAGATTCAGACTACAGTGGAGCAGCTCTAGGATGACATGCAGGAGAGGAGAGGCAGGACTACCACTCATGCCTTTGCCAGAGTGCCACGAGGTCCGAGGTCGTCTGTCGTGCCAGTTGCTGACACAAGAGCCACCACCTCAGCACCAGCTACAGCTTCAGTTCCACCAGCTCCAGCATCTACTTCAGCTCCAACTCCAGCGTCTACTTCAGCGTCTATAGAAGCCTTCGTCCTTGGAGTGATCCGGACTCCACCACCACCAGAAGATCAAGCTTGAGCGTCTATCTAGCACTATGGATTTTCTAGGAACTTTTTGGTAACTTGTTGCCAAAGGGGGAGAAGATGTATAGATCATAGGCTTCAAGAGAGAGAGTGTTGTTTTTTTTCTCTTGCTTTATTTGGTGGGTTTTCGAACTTGTTTGCTTTTGAGTGCTTGAGATACTATGTCATTGCTTGTGAGACATTGATGATCATGTGTTTGATCATAAGCTACACTTAATGCTTGCTTAATGCTATTATCTTATCTATTTTATGTGATCATTCACTATTCTTGGTGATGAGTGCATGTATTTCATTCTTATCATTTTAAGCGCTCCACCAAGATGTATGTGACATGGAAGAGTAACCCATGACTCTAACTCCTTGTGCATTTGCAGTCCAAAGCAAATTTTAAATATGCACAAACTTAGGGGGAGCTCTTACTTATCACATACTTCTCAAAGCGACGATATATTTCATGCTTATTATCATTTGTCGATATATATGTTGTCATCAATTACCAAAAAGGGGGAGATTGAAAGTGCAACTATCCCTAGGTGGTTTTGGTAATTCATAACAACATATAGCTCATTGAGCTAATGCTATTCCAAGATGATTATTTCAGGAAAGCTCAATGATTGGCATGGCATGGATGTGAAAGTGGAACCCTCAAAATGCTAAGGACAAAGGATTGGCTCAAGCTCAAAAGCTCAAGACTCTTCATTTTATATTTTAGTGATCCAAGATCACATTGAGTCTTTAGGAAAAGCCAATACTATCAAGAAGGGATGAGGTGTTGCTTAATGAGCCTCTTGCTTCATGTGCTTAGTGATATGCTCCAAAACCCTCAACTACTTTCCCATATCCACATATGACCTAGACCCTAAGCCAAACTCGGTCCTACCGATTCTTCCTATCCGGCGCCACTGAGTTTCACTTGTCATAAGCCACTGCCAAACCCTAGCAATTCGGTTCTACCGATAGGGATCTCGGTCTCACCGAGATGGGATTGCAAACTCTCTGTCTCCCTTTTGTAACTTTTCGGTCTCACCGAAAGAGCGAATCGGTCCCACCGAGATTGCAATGTAAATTCAGTGTTTCCCCTTTGTAACTTTTCGGTCTCACCGAAAGAGAAAATCGGTCCCACCGAGTTTGCCTGACCAACTCTCTGGTTAGCTAATTACCAAATTCGGTCTCACTGAGCTTGTGTAATCGGTCTCACCGAGATTACGTTATGCCCAAACCCTAACCATATCGGTCCTACCGAGTTGCATGTCAGTCCCACCGAAAATCTCTAACGGTCACTAGGTTTACGTTTTCGGTCCGACCGAGTTTGTTGATTTGGTCCCACCGAGATTGGAAAACTGTGTGTAACGGTTGGATTTTGTGTGGAGGCTATATATATACCCCTCCACCTCCTCTTCATTCGATGAGAGAGCTATCAGAACACATACACCATTCCAACTCATATGTTCTGAGAGAGAACCACCTACTCATGTGTTGAGACCAAGATATTCCATTCCTACCATATGAATCTTGACCTCTAGCCTCTCCAAGTTGCTTTCCACTCAAATCTTCTTTCCACAAAATCCAAATCCTATGAGAGAGAGTTGAGTGTTGGGGAGACTATCATTTGAAGCACAAGAGCAAGGAGTTCATTACCTACACACCATTTGTTACTTCTTGGAGAGTGGTGTCTCCTAGATTGGCTAGGTGTCACTTGGGAGCCTCCGACAAGATTGTGGAGTTGAACCAAGGAGTTTGTAAGGGCAAGGAGATCGCCTACTTCGTGAAGATCTACCGCTAGTGAGGCAAGTCCTGTGTGGGCGATGGCCATGGTGGGATAGACAAGGTTGCTTCTTCGTGGACCCTTTGTGGGTGGTTGCTTCTTCATGGACCCTTCATGGGTGGAGCCTTGTGTGGACTCGCGCAACCGTTACCCTTTGTGGGTGGAGCCCTCCGTGGACTCTCGCAACCGTTACCCTTTGTGGGTTGAAGTCTCCATCAACGTGGATGTAGGATAGCACCACCTATCCGAACCACGGGAAAAACATCCGTGTCTCCAATTGCGTTTGAATTCTCCAAACCCTTCCCTTTACATTCTTGCAAGTTACATGCTTTACTTTCCGCTGCCAATATACTCTTTGCATGCTTGCTTGAATTATGTGATGATTGCTTGACTTGTCCTAAAATAGCTAAAATATGCCAAGAACTAAAATTGGGAAAGGTTAAGTTTTTATTTGGTCAAGTAGTCTAATCACCCCCCTCTAGACATACTTTCGATCCTACAGGTGCGCTAGGTCGTTTGTCGTGTACTCAGCTATGCTGTTGGAGTCGATGGACTCACTTTATCTTCCAAGCCTTCCGCTGTTATCTTACTTAGATGGCCTTAAGCCATATTTATTGTAAAAAGTTCTCTCTTTGAGACTATCGATGTAATAAGTGTGTGATTGCTACTCTGTTAAAAAAACCATTCGAGTACTATGTGTGTCAGCATTACCGATCTAGGGATGACACTGAAGCACAGAGACTTGACCGTCTGAGGTCGGGTCACTACAAGATGGTATCAGAGCACACGCTGAATGTAGGACACGACCACTAAGATGAGCCATAGGTCACTCTTCTCTACTCATTTCTGACTCCTCTCCATTTTATACACTATAGGGTGGCGGACACGAGGAATAAGTTTACACAGCCGGATGAAGACACACCTTTTGGACGACACTTGAAGGAAGTCACTAGGTACCTGAACATTGGGATACCAAGCTTCACCGGGACCTACACCGCCACACTACCAGAAGAGGAGCGTTGAATGATTCGAGTTCAAGTTCTAGGAAGGACATTCATGCCAATAACGGAGCCCATAGAGTTTTCCTTTGATGCACCAACCTGGAGTCTAGGAAAGAGCATGGCATCCCACATCGCCATGGGACGCATCGGCGGAGTTTATCACAAGGAGCTTAAGGACACTATCTACCAGATATGTGGGCATTGAGATGAGCAACGGGGAGATGATCAGCACCAGGAAGGACAGGTCCATTGTAGCTTTCGTCCAGGAGCTAAACCAGCACATTCGTCGACAGGAGAATCAGATGTGTGCAAGCATGATAGATTTGAAGAAGGCGTCAACCAGGAACATGGAGCTAGAAGAGGAACTCAAGTCTACACGCGACGGATACGAGGAGGAAATCATCATACTAGTGGACAAGAATGACGACCTAACAAGGAAACTAGGAGTATTCATGGGAGACCCTGCGCCAGGAGGAGAAGACGACGAACCCAAGGAGATTCGTTCCGAAGACTACATCATCATCGACGACACCGACTCCGACCCCGACTATAGTGTTGATGATTCCAAAGACGAAGCTAGAGCGGATATCATGGAGTCTTCCACCGATCAAAATTTCTAGTAGACCACCTTATTATTAGTAGTATTCCCCCATGTATATATTAGTAGTCCGAGCACTGTAACAATAGTTAGATCGATTGTATGCCCTTGATTTTGTTTTGGAGTGATATTGATTGTGTTTGTCTCATGTGCATATGGGTAGTGCTTTCTCATTAGACCTCATTCTATTCTAATATCTCCTCTCTAAACCCATCAAATGCCTCCGAGACGTGACCCCGGATTTTCCTTCCCACCGGAGCTCACTCAGTTGATCCAGCAGCGAAATACACTGATGGAGTTGCTAGTTCAGAATCAGGGCAACAACAACAACAACCCACCGCAACCACCTCTAGTTGACAACTTAGCCCGTTTTTTGAGGTTACAACCACCTGTGTTTTCCAGTAGCACCGAGCCCATAGTTGCGGATGACTGGCTACGTAGGATTGGAAGGGAGTTAACCACTGCCGGTTGCACAGATGCTGAGAAGGTGCATTTTGCCGCACACCAATTGGATGGACCCGCAGCCGCATGGTGGGAGAATTACACAACCACTTTCCCCATAGCCAATGTTACTTGGGAGCAGTTTCAGCAAGCATTCTGCACTGCTCATGTCTCGACTGGAGCTATGAGCATGAAGAAGCATGAGTTTCGCAACTTACGCCAGGGCAACCATACTGTAGGGCAGTACGTGGAGGAGTTTAGCAAGCTAGCCCGTTATGCCCCAGATGACGTGGCCACCGATGCCGCAAAACAGGAGAAGTTTATGGAAGGGCTAAATGATGAGATGAGTATGCAGTTGATGGTGGCAACATTAAACAACTACCAGGAGTTAGTAGACAAGGCTCTTATGATTGAAGGGAAGCAACAGCAGATTGAGAGCCGCAAAAGGAAGTATGGACAAGGGAAATACAATTCAGGAGCTCAGCAGAAACCCCGTTTCACCCCGAACCACGGAGGATTTACCCATAACCATGGAGGCCACACTCACAATAGAGGAAGTTCGCCTAACCATGGTGGCTCCAAGAACGAAATCGGGAATGGAGCAGGCAGCAATCAGAACCACTCTAACCCAGCAACGCCCGCCAAGAAGGATCTAAGTCACATTACTTGTTTCAAGTGCGGGAAGACTGGACATTACGCCACTAAATGTTCTGAAGCAAAGAATGGTAATGGCAATGGAAGCTCTAGAAAGAAGCCCAACCCTTTCAATCGAGGACAAGTGAACCACGTGAACGTGGAGGAGGTTGAAGAGCAGCCAGATGCAGTCATCGGTAAGTTTTTGTTTAAGTCATTTACCACTCTCGTTCTTTTTGATACTGGTGCATCACATTCATACATTTCAAGGGGATTTGTGGACAAGTTTAAGTTACCCACCCTAGCCCTTAGGACACCTTTTCTAGTGAGCTCACCCGGTGGAGAGTATATGGCCATCCGATGGTGCGATCGGTTACCCTTAACCATTGGTAGCCATGTTTTCCCCCAGACCTTATAATTCTGGAGTCACAAGGATTGAATGTGATACTAGGAATTGATTGGCTATCGAAGTATGGAGGAAACATTGATTGTTCCAGTAGGTCAATTCTACTCACCACACCGGAGGGACAAAGGATTAAGTATGTATCCAGGCATACTCCTAAGAGTACTCACGTAAATTCCCTCACAGGAGTTTTTCAGGAAGAAGTGCCTATAGTGAAGGATTACCCGGATGTATTTCCAGAGGAACTACCAGGCATGCCCCCAGATCGAGACATTGAGTTTTTGATAGAGTTATTGCCACGCACCGGACCGATATCAAAGATACCATACCAGATGCCCGCAAATGATCTAGAGGAGATTAAGGAGTTATTGGAGAAAGGTTACATTCGACGAAGTTCGTCACCCTGGGGAGCCCCAGTGCTCTTGGTTGAGAAGAAGGATAAATCTCTAAGAATGGTTGTTGATTATCGTGCATTGAATGAAGTGACAATCAAGAACAAGTACCCACTGCCAATGATCAATGATTTGTTTGACCAGCTGCAAGGAGCTAAAGTATTTTCCATGATCGATTTACGATCAGGGTACCACCAGATGAAGATTCAAGAACATGATATACCTAAGACAGCTTTCACCACAAGTTACGGGCTGTATGAGTACACGGTTATGTCATTCGGATTGACTAACGCCCCTGCATATTTCATGAGTATGATGAACAAGGTGTTCATGGAGTTCTTGGATAAGTTTTTTGTGGTGTTCATTGATGACATTTTGGTATACTCGAAGAATGAAGAGGAGCATAAGGAGCATTTGTGTTTAGTTCTCGAGAAGCTCAGCGAACATCAGTTATACGCCAAGTTCAGCAAATGTGAGTTTTGGTTGAAGGAAGTTGGATTCCTTGGACATGTTATATCAGAAGAAGGTATAGCGGTAGACCCTACTAAGGTTTAGCCAGTCACTGAGTGGTTGGCACCCACCTCAGTTGGAGAGATCCGTAGTTTTCTAGGACTCGCAGGATATTATCGAAGATTCATTGAGAATTTCTCTAAGATTGCAAAGCCCATGACAGAGTTGTTGAAGAAGGACACCAAGTTTAAATGGACGGATGAATGTGAGGCAAGTTTTCAGGAGTTGAAGAAACGTTTGACTACAGCCCCAGTGCTGATTCAGCCAGATATACGTAAGGATTTCCAAGTGTACTGCGATGCGTCTCACTTAGGACTTGGAAGTGTACTTATGCAAGACGGAAGAGTTGTTTTGTATGCCTCACGACAGCTTTAACCGCATGAATTAAATTATACCACGCATGATTTGGAGTTAGCAGCCGTAGTGCATGCACTCAAAACCTGGAGGCATTTTCTTATTGGAAACCATTGTGATATGTACACGGATCATAAGAGTTTGAAGTACATTTTCACATAGAAGGAGCTGAATCTCAGGCAAAGGAGATGGTTGGAGCTCATAAAGGATTATGATATGAAGTTGCACTATCATCCACGCAAGACCAATGTCGTAGGAGACGCTTTGAGCCGGAAGAGTTACGCTAATACCCTCGTAAGCGGAGGATTGCCAACGGAGTTAGCTGAAGATCTCAGGGAGCTACGTATGGAGATAGTCCCTAGAGGTTTTTTTGCAGCATTGGAAATTCAGTCGACATTATTGGGAAAATTCGAGAAGCTCAGAAGGATGATAAGGAAATGGCTGAGATAAAGGAGAAGATGAGCAAAGGAAAGGCCAAAGGTTTTCGTGAGGATGAACACGACACCTTGTGGTTTGAGGACCGTGTTTACATGCCCAATAATGTGGAGATCGGGAACTTGATACTTCAGGAGGCTCACGACTCGCCATACCCGATACACCCCGGAAACACCAAGATGTATTTGGATTTGAAGGAGCGTTTCTAGTGGACTGGAATGAAGAAAGATATTGCTGAGTATGTAGCAGTATGTGATGTATGTCAGAGAGTGAAGGCGGAACATCAGAAGCCAGCAGGATTACTGCAGCCTATGCCAATACCCGAATGGAAATGGGACAAGCTTGGCATGGATTTTATCACTGGATTACCCAGGACCCGATCGGGATACGATTCTGTCTGGGTAGTAGTGGATCACTTGTCCAAAGTGGCTCACTTTGTCCCAGTGAAAAGCACCTATACCAGTGCGAAGTTGGCCAAGATATACATGACCAGGATCGTATGTCTGCATGGAGTTCCGAGGACTATTGTATCAGATAGAGGAACACAGTTTACTTCAAAGTTTTGGCACTAGCTGCACCAGACTTTGGGTACCAGGCTAGAATTCAGTACAACTTTTCATCCTCAGATAGATGGACAGACCGAGAGAGTCAATCAGATTCTGGAGGACATGTTGAGAGCTTGTGCGCTAGATTATGGATCTAGTTGGGATGATAACTTTCCCTACGCGGAGTTCTCATACAACAATAGCTACCAGGCCAGTTTGAAGATGGCACCTTTCGAAGCATTGTATGGAAGAAGGTGCAGGATGCCGTTGATGTGGGATGAAGTTGGAGACCACCAGTTGTTTGGACCAGATTTGATCAAAGAGTTAGAAGAGATGGTTAAGCTGATTCGAGACAGACTGAAGGTAGCTCAGTCCAGGCAGAAAAGTTATGCGGACTCAAAACGCGAGGAGGTAGTCTACAAAATTGGAGATAGAGCATATCTTCATGTGTCACCCCTGCGAGGAGCTAAACGTTTTGGAGTTAAGGGAAAACTAGCCCCAAGATTTGTAGGACCATACCAAGTTTTAGAACGTATGGGAGAAGTTGCCTACAAGTTGGAGTTACCCGAAGGACTGTCAGGAGTTCATGACATGTTTCATGTTTCCCAGTTGAAGAAGTGTCATGCAGAGATGGCCAATATTCCTCTGAGAGATACAGTGCCCCTGGAAGCAATTCAGTTGGATAGTGATCTGACCTATGAGGAGAAACCAGTCAAGATTCTCGAGTTTACCAGCCGAGTTACATGCAGCAAGGTTATCAAATTTTGCCAAGTTCAGTGGAGCCACCATGTCGAGGATGAAGCCACCTGGGAACGAGAGGAAGACCTACGCAAGGACCACCCACACCTATTTTCTAGCCAACCCGAATCTCGAGGACGAGATTCATCTTAAGGGGGGTAGGTTTGTAACATCCCAAATTTTCAATTTGGAATGTTATACATAGGTCATCATTGCATATCATATTTTATTGCATTTTGGTTGATTCTAGGAATTCTAAGCAACTGAAGGACCCACGGAGAGAGTTGGGAATTTTGTTATTTTCATATTTGATTTTTTTTTCAAATTTTAAAAAGAGGATCATTTGGTTTTAATCATTTTTCTCTTCAAATATTTCTAATATGAAAAATAAAAGAGAGGGGATAAAATGACTTCTCCAAATAAAGAAATATTGAAGGAAAAATATTAAAATCAAATAAGTATTTTATTTGGACTTTTATTGCTATTTTATTTGAATTAGGAAAAATATACGTTTTTTAAAAATTGCATTAGAGGCCCAAATAAATGTTCACTTTGTCCACAATATTATTAGAGGACCGTGAAAATTTATTTCAGGATTTTTGGACTCCGTTTAGTATTTCTTTTATTAGTTTTTCCATGTTAGGATTATTTAAAAAAAGTAAACCGACCTAACGGGCCGTGTCCATCCCGGACACCTCGCCCCGGCCGGCCCATTAAAGGCCGAGGCCTTGCCCCGCCAGCCCAGCCGCCCCGCCCCCGGAAACCCTAGAGCCGCCGCCGCCGTTCCCCACCACCGCCGCCGCGCGAAGCCGCCACCGCGACGCCACCACCCCGTCGCCTCGCCGCCGCCGTTCCCCACAGCTGGAGCCTTCGCCCGCCGCCATCGATCCTATCGTTGCCGAGGTATCCACCGCCGCCAACTCGGTTTTCTCGGGAAAACAGTTTTAGTTTTTTTAGTTTCGGTTCTGTTTTTTTCGGTTTAGCTAAATAGCGGACGTTCGTCCGTACGTTCGTTTTAACGAACGCTATTCGTCGGTTAGCCGTAGACAGCAAACGCTCGTTCGTTAGCCTGTTCGTCTCGTTTTTTCCAGGGTTTTTCCGTGATTATTTCGATCGCGATTTCAGCCCTGATCTTCGTTTCAGTTTATCTTTTTCGCTCGTTTATCCAAATCAGGTGAAACAAGCGCCTAGATCTTCGTCTCGAAGCCCTCTTTCTGTTTACCAACTTGAATAAGATTTTTGTACTGTAAAATTTTACTTTAGTCTAGATTAGTAAATAGATCTTGTTTCTTTCGTAGTTTGAGTTTCGTTGCTTCGTTTGATTTGATTCTTTTTGCAAACCGGAGTTCTTCAGTTGAACTTTCTGGTTAGATCTTCTTATTTGAGTTTTATCCATGCTTTTAGTTTAGTGCTTATGTATGCTATTGTTTGTTTGCGATAGAATTCCCAGAGTGTGAAGTGTGCTACTACGAGTCTCTAGGTTTTGTGGATCGTCATCAAGGCAAGTAACACTTTGATCATATCCCTTTTACCTAGTTTTTATGCATTAGATTCAACCCTCAAACATTGCATGAGTAGGATCTCTTAACTTGTGGGTTTGGGAACTAGATGATGAGGTAGAACCTATTACCTTTTTTATCAAACCCTGGGAGTTACTTCTACGTTATGCTACTTATTGCCATGTTATGCTCGTAGACGTGGTTTGGGTTTGAGAGTATCCATGACATATGTGAGATTGTTAATTAATGGTTTACTTAAGGTGGCTACTTAAATACACATCTGGGTGGATTGGTTGCGGGCACCTGGAGAATCCAGTGTTGTCCTAGGATATCCCGGAGTACCCGCGTGATCATCCTACAGTTCGCCACCCAGGCTCAAAGGTATCATAAGATTATTCATCCTAGAAACTTCCGTGTGCAGCCACAAGCTATTCTGGGCTCTAGCATAGTTGAGTAGGTTGCATGACCTCTTCCAGTGGTAGGCTAGCAGATGTAGGGGATGTAGGTTGGTACTGTCTACCCAGGGTTAGAGTTAATTCTTCCGAAAGACTGTGTCTCGGTCATCCGTTTCTCAAATACCATGTAGTGCGAGAAAATCCAACGGAGGAGATCGAGTCTTGTGGGGAAAAGTACGCAGACCTCTGCAAAGTGTACAAACTAATCATGGTTTGCCGTGTCCCTGGTTATGGACAACTTGAGTATTTGGTACTTGAATTATTGATTTGATCTCATCACTCTAAATTAATTTGTTGGGTTGATAATGATTACTTTAATTGGGATTGAGTTGGAGGAACCTTCTCAATGTTTCAACCACCATGATAGTTAAATAAATCATATCCCTTTGTTCTAGGAAAAAATTGGCTTTTCGCAAAAACATTATAACCATAGAGCCTCCACCAGCCATATATGCATGTAGTGATAGCATTTACTTGTTCTTTGCTCTACTGTGTTATATTGCCAGCATATTCCATGTGCTGGCCCATTTTGGGCTACAACATATCATGTTGCAGACTTTTCAGATGAAGAGTAAGGTGCGCTAGGTCGTTTGCCGTGCACTTAGCTATGCCGTTGGAGTTGATGGACTCACTTTATCTTCCAAGCCTTCCGCTGTTATCTTACTTAGATGGCCTTACGCCATATTTATTGTAATAAGTTCTCTCTTTGAGACTATCGATGTAATAAGTGTGTGATTGCTACTTTGTTATAAAACCATCCAAGTACTCTGTATGTCAGCATTACCGATCCAGGGATGACACTGAAGCACATAGACTTGACCATCTGAGGTCGGGTCGCTACAAGTATTGATAGTCTTGGAGAAAACTCGCTCTTCCTTGGACAAAACTATCCAATGATGGTGAAAGGCGATCCAGCTGTTGTTGACACAACATTACTACCAATTATGAGAAGCAACTATATCTATACCTCGGACATTGCTATGGTTCCCTACCCTGGCTATCACAGTATGCGTCCTGATATAGGCCGCTTCAGCCTAGATGATCAGTCCTGCGTTGGTCTTGAGATTGACAATAGCTGGCCCTTCCTAGAGAATCAGTTGTGGTTCAAAGCAAGCATTTCCAATGTCGAGGATTGGTTGATCTGAAGTTCATTTCATCGCTTTGTTATTTGTTGTGTGAGAAAAACTTTAGTATTTACTAGAATGTTTTGTTGGAAATAATCTATAATCCAACATCTATCCTCGTTGTCGTTGTGTGTTGATGACTTGTTGTATGTAATGAATGGTACATTTGCATATGCGTCTCGTCAACTCACGCATGCTCGCACGGCACAAGGGTCGCATTGGCGGCACGTATATTGTTTTTCTATTTGGATGATTAATGCTGCCGCTTTATTGCTTAACCGAAGCATGGCACGTATCCATTATTGGTCTAACGCTCACGGTTCATATAAATAATCCGTTTGGCATATTGGTTCCCAATTATTAATCATCTCCCGTCTATAATTAGATAAAAATTACATCAAAACTGGTCTCAAATTTGACAAAAAAGGTACAATGCCACTTTGTATTGGTGTCCATATGAACAGTGCTAGTGATTTTAGTTGCAAAAATTACATAGTGTTAGTGAGTTTTAGCTGCATATTTTGACAAATCGCAGTGTTACAAGGTTGACAAATAGTAATATTACTAGATCAACAAATGTCAATATTTCTAGTTTGAGAAATGGCAACATACCCAATATGACGGATGCAAATCTTACCCAATTGTTTCTACGTGGTTGCACACGGGTCATCCAAAACAACCATTTGCATTGAGGGGATGCACAAATCCTGCGCTTCAAATTTTCCCTTAACTTAAGGGGGAAGACCATAGCTCTTACTTTGCATACATGTGTTCTATCTAAAACGTTTGCAATCAAGAGCTGCACAAATCCTGCTCGGCATATTTTCCCTTGGCTTCTTGGGGAAGTTGTCGGTTTGCATACGGGTGTTCTAACTAAAACATTTGCGATGAGTGTTTTATATTTAAAAACCATTGACATTATTTTCAAAAGAAAACCGTTTGATAAGTCTGTACATTAAGAGAGAAAAACGCAAGTTCTTTCAAACCATATCTTTCATTCAGTCACACTGCGAATTTTTATTCATATGATCGAGAATTCAAGATACAATATTAAACCCCAAAAAACTATTTCCGGCGGCGGCGTCCCGCACCGTCATTGTCGTTGTCGTCCTCCGGGACGCCGTTGTTGAAGTCTTCATGGCAGCACAGAATGTTCTTCACTTGTAAATCAAACATCATGTCATTGCGCGATCGATTGGCGGGGTGCGGGAGGACGGCAACTGGCGCTGCTGAGAGGTAGCAGTTGACGGCGGCATCACATGCCGCTGAGGGGGGCGCACGCACGGGCACGGGCATGGGCACAGGCGCAGCGGGTGCAGCCAAACGCACGGGCACCAGCATCGCGATGGGTGGAGGGGCGCACACGGGCACGGGCACTGGCGCTAGCATGTACACAAGATCGCGTGGATCCGCGGAGACCTCGCTGACGCCCGCGGCTTATAGCTCTGTGATAGTGCTCCGTGACTAGCCTGTCAATGCTACAGGGATGGTCGCTGGCGCGGGCGCGGGGATGAGAGTTGGGACGGGAGCAGGGGCAGCGGCCAGCTCATTCTGGGCCATGTCCAGAAGCCCAATTCATCCTTGTTTTCTATCTTCTCTGGCTCGGAGTTGACTTCACCAAACTTGAAGACTAGTGGCAGATGATCATTCTGCACCATGGCGTTGGTGGAGGTCTACGGGAGGGAGGGAAATGGGAGGCGAACAGTAAGGCCGCCCGTATTAAACAGCGGCTCGGGCGCCATTAATGGAGAGGAAGGCGGGCGGCCATGGGAGTCAAAGGGCTCGCTTCCTAGTGAGCCTGCATAGCGTATAGTTCACACGCTTCCCGGTGAGCATGCGCTTTGGAGGACAGCTTGCATGCCTCTCGATCAGCCTACGCACCGGACTCCACTCGCACGCCTCTCGTTCAGTCAAGAAGCTGTCCGCATGGCACCTCCTATAGCCATTAAAACCAAGACACATGGCGTCACGTGAATGGTTAATAGACGCACATGATTTGAATTATACAAACGTTTGAGATATCAAAGTGGCAGCTATTTTTTCAAAATGCCTTTGTTCGATGTTATTCGAGTGCGCCTTCTCTCAAAATTTACACGAAAAATACCACAGCATGTCAGGTGCCATTCCATGATAGCATGCCAAGTTTCATGAATTTCATATGAGTTTTGGATTTACTAGAATTTAAAAACAAAGTATCTCAACATTTTGCCGGGAATCAACGGTGCCTTGGCGTTTGAAATTCATTCCCATTTCTTGCATGGGACCTAAGCATGCACCCAAGGACGCAGATTTGATTTTTCAACCAATTTATAAGCACTTGAGCATGTGCATGTAGTTCGAATTTGAATTATGCACATAAATGCCTAGAAAACTCAGTTGACGTATAAAAATGTCCAAACAATCCCCAAAATTCATCCCCATTTCTTGCATGGGACATAAGCATATACCCATGGACACATATATGATTTTACAACCCATGTTGTTGCACCGGAGCATGTGCATGTAGTTTAATTTTGAATTGTCCACCTGAAATGGCTAGAAACCCAATTTAATGTATAAAATGTCCAAACGAACCCTGAACAATTCCAATTCTTTTACGACACACATATAGTTGCATGTTCACTACAGATAAAAGTTCTAGCAATTCAAACACAGCCCATTGCTGTTGTGACCCCATTATGTAATTCAAATCAAGATGAAAAATCATGTAGATCCCACATAGTTTATTATCACCAACTGTGTGAGATGCATTACAAAATATCCTGGAGCACCGTCTGATGACACTTTGCGCGTCAGTTTTTTCGCTGAAGCGATTCCAAATTTTCGGCTTCCATGGAAATATCTACCTCCCTGCCCCTCCCCCTTATCAAAAGCCACATTTCCCCTGTTTTTGCCTTCCTTTCCAAGTTGAAACCTTCACTCCTTGCTTGCAGCGCCGCCTCCTCGCCGGTGACCCTCCTTCACGCTGCTCGGCCTCGCCTATCCAGGCAGGTAATCCACACCCGACCCCCATCCTCCTCCTCCTTCCACATCCCACATGCCCCGACCGCCGGCACGACACCTTCCACCCAAATCACCGACCCCTCCACCAAATAAGTGTCGCCCTAAGCTACGGTGCATGCAGTATAGCCAGGATCTCAAGGAGCATTTGGCAGCGGAGAAGCAAATCGCGGCCGCACACGCGGATGAGGTCATGATGGATGCCATTCGTGCCGACCCCCAGATCTTGGAGGAGCACCTCACCATCGAGGCCACCATCAACGCCTCACGCGCCGATGCCGCGATGCGGTTGGCTGCTTTAAGCGATAGTTCGTGGTGTTTTCTCGAGTCCACCCTCGGTGCCTTCGATGAAGACTACGAGGTGTTTTCTCAGTGTGCACGTGCTTACCTCATCTCGAGAGCCAGCAGGTTGGTGCCCTGAGCGGCTCAAGAAAAATTAACCACTACGACGACGGCACCCATGATGCGGAGGCCTCGCCCTCTTCCATGTCCAAGCAGCCAATCGTCATCAATATCTCTGACAATGATGAGTGGCTTGTCTTATTAGCTCACTATAAGGACCCATGTTCAATTTGCTAGCTACTGCCTTTCCTTAACAAATTCTAGTGAATTATGCTATCTACTTTTACCATGCAATATGTTGCTCTAGTGTATATGTTTTATATGTCGTGCAATGTGGTGCTCACTTATTAACTGATAGTTAATTAGTTGTCGTGTTCAGTTAACTATTTGGTTTAATTCTGCAATTGTGATGTTCAATTCTTGAGGGTGCAATTTTGTATTGGTCTTCCATGTGAGAAATAAATCAAATTTTTCTTTACAAAATACATGAGAAACAAATAAAATTGCTATATTTCCAAGTTGTCAAGCATGCTTGGTTTGGTTAATTGTATGATCTTCTAGTATGTTATACATTGTGCAATGTGGTGCTTAGTTAATGTTTGGTTCATTTGTTGTGGTGTTTAGTTAACCGCTTGGTTCAATTCTGCAATGTGATGTTCAATTGTTGTGGGTGCATTCTGTTATTATATACCATGTGAGAAATAAATCGAATTTGGCTATACCAAATACATGAGAAACAAATACAATTTCTATATTTCCAAGTTGTTAAGCATACCTGGTTCGGTTAACTATCTGATCTTCTATTAGGAGTATGTTATGTTGTGCAATGTGGTGCTCAGTTAATGTTTTGTTCATTTGTTGTGGTGTTTAGTTAACTACTTGGTTCAGTTCTGCAATGCGATGTTAAATTGTTGTGGGTGCATTATGTTATTATATACCATGTGAGAAATAAATCAAATTTGGTTGTACCAAATACATGAGAAACAAATACAATTGTTATATTTCCAAGTTGTTAAGCATGGTTGGTTTGGTTAATTGTCTAATCTTCTATTAGGAGTATGTTATAGTGCAATGTGGTGCTCAGTTAATGTTTGGTTCATTTGTTGTGGTGTTTAGTTAACTGCTTGGTTCAACTCTGGAATGCGATGTTCAATTGTTGTGGGTGCATTTTGTTATTGTATACCATGTGAGAAATAAATCAAATTTGGTTGTACTAAATACATGAGAAACAAATACAATTGCTATATTTCCAAGTTGTTAAGCATGCTTGGTTTGGTTAACTGTCTGATCTTCTATTAGGAGTATGTTATATTGTGCAATGTGGTGCTTAGTTGACGTTTGGTTCATTTGTTGTGGTGTTTAGTTAACTGCTTGGTTCAATTCTGAAATGTGATGTTCAATTGTTGTGGGTGCATTGTATTATTGTATACCGTGTGAGAAATAAATCGAATTTGGCTGTACTAAGTACATGAGAAACCAATACAATTGCTATATTTTCGAGTAGTTAAGCATGCTTAGTTTGGTTAACTGTCTAATCTTCTATTAGGAGTATGTTATATTGTGCAATGTGGTTCTCAGTTAATGTTTGGTTCATTTGTTGTGGTGTTTAGTTAACTGCTTGGTTCAATTCTGCAATGTGATGTCCAATTGTCGTGGGTAGAATTTTGTATTGTTGTGCATGTGAGGAATAAATCGAATTTGGCTGCACTTAATACATGAGAAACATATACAAGTGCTATATTTCCTAGTTCTTAATCATGCTTGGTTTGGATAAATGAGTTTTCCATGTGGCTTGAATTAATCTGATGAATCTGCAATGTGCTTATTTTCATCAACATTTTTCACTGATACCATGCGAACCCTTACTTAACCTGATGACTAACTACCTTATATGTGTTGCTGGGAAACAATGGGAAGCATTGATGTTTATAATCGAGGTTAGCACGTGCATGGTCCGTTGTCTAATAGCACATTATTGTGAAATTGCAGGAACCATTCTAATATTTAGGTTTTTACCAATTTGGTCTTGCACATGTAGGTCCTGCTGTCAAAGGTTTTGACCCACTGTTTGACCCTTTTCGCATGTGGGGAAATGACTTGTCCATGAATATAAACCAAGTCAAGAAACTCAGAAAGATTGTTAGGATAAAGATATTAGCGACAAAAAACAACAAGATCTTTGTCTGCACAATGAATAAGACATCAGTTAACTACAAAATGGTACTAACTATTATACCTTGCCTTTTTTTATTCCTTTGCCCCATTTCCAACATAGAGAAGATATTTATGCACATCCTTACTTTCAGGCCTTTCCAAAGCAGTTCACTGATGATTACCTCTCAAACCACCTCTATGGTCTGGAGGCGAGAAAGGTTTTCATACAACACCCACGGTTCAATATTGAATTATTCCTGAAGAGGACAAAGGATGGGCGGTCAGTCATCCACAGGCACTAGCCTAAAGTTGCAAAGACCTTCAACATGAATGAAGGCTCAATATTCGCCTTCCGCTTCAAAAGTTTTCCAGATGAGATGCATATTTCCATGTACCATCTATGATGCTAATTTCAAAAAGTTCTAGATGTTGCATGTGAAACTTGGTGTTGGTGCAGTTGTGTAATGGGGTAGCTGAGTGCTGAAGATATATCATGTTGTACTCTGATGTATTTCAATTATGAAATCCTACTTCCTTAATATCGAAATGAAATATATTATGTGCTTAATATGAATATTAATTAGATTAATAAATGGAATATTAATAATAGGGCAATTAGCCTGCGAATTGGATTTTTCTACTACAAATGGTTATTCAGAAAACACCGTGGGCTATGACCTCAGGCAACACACACAGTTTCTAGGAATAAACCGTGTTGGAACATTGAACAATCACACGCGACATTCTCTTGAAAACTGTTTGTGTTAGGCCACCTTGCGCAAACGTTTACCACATAAAAACTGTGTGTGATGGACAACCTTTGCCACACATTTTCTTCTACGCACCATGTGTGATGCATTCAATAACGCAAACAATATAATTGTTAATATCGTGTGCAATGGCAACGCTATCACAAACGATTTAACGGGGAAAATTGTGTGTGATGTATCAGTGAAGGGAAACGTTTTCCTTGGAGAGACGATGTGGGATGTTCATATGAACGGAAACATTTAGCGGGGACTAACTATGTGGGATGTACTTATGACCTGAAACAATTTCGCCTGTATAATTGTATTTTTTTAGCATTACTGTACGTATAACCATATTTGAGCGCTCGCCGGTCGCACACGACCTCATTCTGCCGAGCGTGTGTGCCAGGAGAGCATATCCCCGACGGTTTCTGGGTCGTGTGGGAAGGACCCCCCTATCGCCCACACTCACTTGGCGACGGTTCCAAATGCCGTTGCAGAAAGGGGTTAAAAACCGTTTGTATAGCATGTCATTGTACTAGTGGTAGTCTAAATATTTAGTGGGTAGCAACATCTCTTCCCCCTCATCATGCCTAATAGGTATCTCAAAATGTATAGCAAGGAGGGAGGCATAAATACCTCCAAAGATCGTGCAGTTTGTGTTTAACCGATGAGCAACAATGGTGCCCAAACTAAAATTTCTATCACGATATAAAGCATGGTGCAAAATAGCGAGGTCAGGGGCACTCAGGCATGGAGAGTAATGACTTCACATATGAAGAGTATGATGAATAAAAGTTGTTGAGAGTTGACAAACATAGTTTTGGTCATCGTTGCAATTAATAGGAAGTAATAAAGAAAGAGAGGTTTTCACATATAAATATACTATCTTGGACATCTTTTATGATTGTGAGCACTCATTAAAATATGACATGCTAAAAAGTTGATATTGGATAAGGAAGACAACGTAATGGGTTATGTTTTCTTACATCTGAAATAAATTATATTGTCATGGATCATCCAACATATGGAGCTTGCCTTTCCCCCTCATGCTAGCCAAATTCTTTGCACCAAGTAGAGATACTACTTGTGCTTCCAAATATCCTTAAACCCAGTTTTGCCATGAGAGTCCACCATATCTACCTATGGATTGAGTAAGATCCTTCAAGTAAGTTGTCATTGTTGCAAGCAATAAAAATTGCTCCCTAAATATGTATGATTTATTAGTGTGGAGAACATAAGCTTTATACGATCTTGTGATGTGGAAGAAATAAAAGCGATGAACTGCAAAATAAAGGTCCATATCACAAGTGGCAATATAAAGTGACGTTCTTTTGCATTAAGATTTCGTGCATCCAACCATAAAAACACATGCCAACCTCTGCTTCCCTCTGTGAAGGGCCTATCTTTTATTCTTGTTTTATACTTCATACAAGAGTTATGGTGATCTTCACCTTTCCTTTTTTACATTTTATCCTTTGGCAAGCACTATGTGTTGGAAAGATCGTAATATATATAGCTAATTTGATGTGAGTTTTCATGAACTATTATTGTTGACATTACCCTTGAGGTAAAAGGTTGGGAGGCAAAACTATAAGCCCTTATCTTTCTCCGTGTCCGATTAAAACTTCATACCCATAAGTATTGCATGAGTGTTACGAATGGTGAAAGACTAAATGATAGTTGAGTATGTGGACTTGCTGAAAAGCTCTTATATTGACTCTTACCGATGTTATGATAAATTGCAATTGCTTCAATGACTGAGATTATAGTTTGTTAGTTTTCAATGAAGTTTCTGATTCATACTTGAAATTGTGAATGAATTGTTACTTTAGCATAAGAAATCATATAACAATATATATATATATGTTGCTGTTATAAGAATGATAATGATGCCCTCATGTCCGTATTCTATTTTATCGACACCTCTATCTCTAAACATGTGGACATATTTTTCGATATCGGCTTCCGCTTAAGGGCAAGCGAGGTCTAAGCTTGGGGGAGTTGATATGTCCATTTTGCATCATGCTTTTATATCAATATTTATTGCATTATGGGTTGTTATTACACATTATGTCACAATACTTATGCCTATTCTCTCTTATTTTACAAGGTTTACACGAAGAGGGAGAATGCCGACAGCTTTAATTCTGGGCTGGAAAAGGAGAAAATATTAGAGACATATTCTACACAACTCCAAAACTCCTGAAACTCCATGGAAGTCAGTTTCAGAATATATAAAAAATATTGGGCAAAGGAAGCACCAAAGGGGGGCCACCCACCATCCACGAGGGTGGGGGGGCGTGCCCTACCCCCCTGGGCGTGCCCCCTGCCTCATGGGCCCCCTGGCAGGCCTCCGGTGCCCATCTTTGGCTATATGAATTCTTTCACCTTGGAAAAAGTCGTAATCAAGCTCACGGGATGAAACTCTGCCGCCACGAGATGAAACCTTGGCGGAACCAATCTAGGGCTCCGGCAGAGCTGTTCTGCCGAGGAAACATCCCTCCGGGAGGAGGAAATCATCACCATCGTCAACACCATCGATCCTCTCATCGAGAGGGGGTCAATCTCCATCAACATCTTCACCAGCACCATCTCATCCCAAACCCTAGTTCATCTCTTGTATCCAATCTTTGTCTCAAAACCTCAGATTGGTACCTGTGGATTGCTAGTAGTGTTGATTACTCCTTGTAGTTGATGCTAGTTATTTATTTGGTGGAAGATCATATGTTTAGATCCTTTATGCATATTAATACCCCTCTGATTATGAACATGAATATGATTTGTGAGTAGTTATGTTTGTTCCTGAGGACATGGGAGAAGTCTTGCTATAAGTAGTCATGTGAATTTGGTATTCGTTCGATATTCTGATGAGATGTATGTTGTCTTTCCTCTAGTGGTGTCATGTGAACGTCGACTACATGACACTTCACCATTGTTTGGGCCTAGGGGAAGGCATTGGGAAGTAATAAGTAGATGATGGGTTGCTAGACTGACAGAAGCTTAAACCCTACTTTATGCGTTACTTTGTAAGGGGCTGATTTGGATCCACGTGTCTCATGCTATGGTTAGGTTTACCTTAATACTTCTTTTGTAGTTGTGGATGCTTGCAAGAGTGGTTAATCATAAGTGGGATGCTTGTCCAAGGAAGGGCAGTACCCAAGCACCGTTCCACCCACATATCAAATTATCAAAGTAACGAACGCGAATCATATGAGCGTGAACTAGCTTGACGATAATTCCCATGTGTCATCGGGAGCGCTTTCCTTTATATAAGAGTTTGCCTAGGCTTGTCCTTTGCTACAAAAAGGATTGGGCCATCTTGCTACACCTTATTTACTTTTATTACTTGTTACCCGTTGCAAATTACCTTATCACAAAACTATCTGTTACCAATAATTTCAGTGCTTGAAGAGAATACCTTACTGAAAACCGCTTGTCATTTCCTTCTGCTCCTCATTGGGTTCGACACTCTTACTTATCGAAAGGACTATGATGGATCCCCTATACTTGTGGGTCATCAGACCCCGGCAAGACCCTTGCCGGGGACATCTGCAGGGCCACAGCCAGGCCCATGCCTACAAAGGTTTCACTACCTCATGGCTGTTCCAACGCTGCATCCTGCCTGCCAACTAGGCGCGCACCTACGTGGCAGCATGCAGCTCCTAGGCCAACCAGGCAAGCACTTGCATGGTGGAATGCAGATCTTCGTGAAGACCCTGCCACCGCACTAGCGCAGCAGCCAGCCAGCCAACGTGGCGCTGCATGCCTTGTCAGCTTGGACGCGCGTCGAAGCGAGCTGAGGCGGCGGCAGATGGGACGAGCATCCTTGCCGTCCCCGATAAAGCAAGAGGACACGTCGGCAGTGCATTAAATGCATTTGTCCTACGGTTCCTGGAGATAGACTTGTACACTGAAGACACTTTCCACCTCCTGTGTGCCGTTGTGGCAGCCCCTTTGACATATAAAAGGAGGCCCGAGGCGTACTGAGGAAGGATTCGAACTTTTTGGGCTAGGCATTCACCGCAGCTAGTTCAAGAACTCAAGAACACCAAATATACATCAAAGTAGGATTAGGGTATTACGCATCGTTTGCGGCCCGAACCTGGATAAAATTCCCCTGCGTTGTTCTTCTAGACCCTCTCTTTCCACAGCCCCGCGCCCCGTCAACCGCATTAGGGATTCCCTGTGATCCCATAGGTGTTGTTAAACCCGACATCTTTGGCGCGCCAGGTAGGGTCACGCAAGCTGTGAAAATCCGGTTTGGAAGTTAGCGCATCAACTTCATCATCACCATGGCCCCCAAGAAGAAGGGGATCACAGCGATCGGGTCGTCTGGGGCCGACCCGTCCGCACCAGCACGGCTGGGTGACGGAGTGGCCACAAGCAACGCCGGAGGCACGGCTCGCGAGCATCCACGACACTCTGGCAATCGGAGCCATGCGAGCGGCATCATTCGGGTCCAAGACGACGAGCCACACACCACTGGGTGAGGGAGTACTGGACTAAGGGGTCCTCGGACGTCCGGCCTGTTAGCCATGGGCCGGACTAATGGGCTGTGAAGATACAAAGACTGAAGACTGTACCCGTGTCCGGATGGGAATCTCCTTGGTGTGAAGGCAAGCTTGGCAACCGGATATGTAGATTCCTTTCTTGGTAACCGACCTTATGTAACCCTAGACCCTCCCGGTGCTTATATAAACCGGAGGACTTAGTCTGGACGGGGAGATTTTCATTATCATAGCCATACAAGCTAGACCTCTAGGGTTTAGCCATTACGATCTCGAGGTAGATCAACTCTTGTAATACTCGTATTCATCAATATCAATCAAGCAGGACGTAGGGTATTACCTCCATAGAGAGGGCCTGAACCTAGGTAAACATCGCGTCCCTTGTCTCCTATTACCATCGACCTTAGACACACAGTTCGGGACCCCCTACCCGAGATCCGCCGGTTTTGACACCGACATTGGTGCTTCCATTGAGAGTTCCACTATGTCGTCGATGAAAGGTTTGATGGCCCCTTCAATCGTCGATAGTGACGCTGTCCAAGGAGAAACTTTCCACCCCGGACAGCTCTTCGTGTTCGGCGGCTTCGCACTGTGGGCCAACTCATGTGGCCACCTAGAGCAGATCAATAGCTACGCCCCTGGCCATCGGGTTAGATTTAGGAGCTTGAATTACCTTGCGGGCATCCATGGAGACTTGATCTTTGCCGGATTCGAGACCGCGGCTGCCACCCCCGGTCACCCCAATGATCATGACCTAAATCTGTCATCAGAGCGCATCTAGGAGATCACCCATGTAACCTCTCTGGCCTTAGAGCCGGAGCAGACTGCGCCATCTGAGGACGGGAGGATCAACCCCACCATAGAGGCCATAGATTCCACGATGTTGGAGCCGCACATAGACTTAACCTCTCACGACGTCTTTGTCACCGGAACTCCGGACTCCTCTCCAGCCGTAAGTTCCGAACCACGCGAGCCCGCGGATGCCGAACTTGATCGTTTATCGATCTTCAAGTTCAGCATCGCAGATATCTTCCAGCACTCGCCTTTGGGCGATGTGCTAAACTCGTTAAAGAACATGTCCTTGGCAGAGGACTCACAGCCGAACTATATCCAGTTCGAACTAGGGGCAGACGATGGAGAATTTTGCTTCCCACCCGCCACCCACTTCATAGCCACGATCGAGGATTTGACCAACACACTTGATTACAACTCCGAGGACATCAACGGTATGGATGACGATGCCAGAGAAGAAGAGGCCCAGAATCCGCCGTTCACCGGACGCTGGACGGCCACTTCCTCGTACGATGTATACATGGTGGATGCACCAAAGGAGAACAGCGGCGATGACAAGGAAGATCTAGCTAAGGATAAACCTTCCGAAATACAATCCAAGCGTTGGCGTCAGTGGTGCCGCTCTAAGTCACGCCGCAATAAACACAGCAACACCGGCACAGGAGAAGATAACACTCCGGAAGGTGCCGAAGACAACGAAGACCCCGTTGAAACGGCTAATGAACAAGATGAACAGGAAGATGGGCAGGCTAGCCCTGGTAAGCAGGCCACGCACGAAGACTCAGAGGACAGAAGTTATCTTTCGCTCTCCGAGGATGAGGTGAGCCCCGGCAACGACGACTTCATCGTGCCTGATGAACATCTTGAGCAGGAGTGCTTCAAGCGCCAACTAATCGCCACTGCAAGGAGCCTGAAAAAGAAGCAGCATCAGCTTCAAGCTGACCAAGATCTGCTCAATGATAAATGGACCGATGTCCTAGCAGCCGGAATACATACCTCCATCGTACAATGCGGCTGACCGACCACCACGTGGTCGGGACAAAACGGCAACTCACACCGAACACCAGCCAGCCCCACCTCACCGCACAAGTAGAGGTAAATTAGCCCACGGTCATACATATGACCTCCGGCAAAACCTGAACAATAAAGCAGGACATATTAGATCAATCTATGGATCACGAGGACGTGACTTGACAAGCGACGATGGCCACCTATTCGGACGCGACAAACTTAGTCATGCGCGGTCTGAAAACCGCAGACGGACTCCATCAGAGCTATGTCGCGATACAGCCCGATATAGAGGCGCCGCACATCCTCATTGCTTCACTGATGAGGTCCTGGATCATGAATTCCCAGAAGGGTTCAAACTCGTGAATATAGAATCATACGATGGAACCACGGACTCCGCGATGTGGATCGAAGACTTCATTCTCCACATTCATATGGCCCACAGAGATGACCTCCATGCCATCAAATACGTCCCTTTAAAACTCAAGGGGCCGGCTCGGCACTGGCTCAACAGTCTGCCTGTAAATTCTATTGGCAGATGGGAGGACTTGGAAGAGGCTTTCCTCGATAACTTCCAAGGTACATATGTACGACCTCCGGATGCTGATGACTTAAGCCATATAGTTCAACAGTCTGGAGAGACCGCCAGGAAATTCTGGACTAGGTTCTTAACTAAAAAGAACCAAGTCATTGATTGTCCGGATGCCGAAGCCCTAGCAGCCTTCAAACACAGCATCCGTGATGAATGGCTCGCTCGCCACCTTGGCCAAGAAAAGCCAAAATCCATGGCAGCCCTCACAGCACTCATGACCCGCTTTTGTGCGGGCGAGGACAGTTGGTTGGCCCGTAGCAAAAACAATGCAAGCGACCCCGACATCCCTGAAGCTAAAACTAGCAAAGACAAGTCTCGACGCAACAGACACAAGTGTCGAAACAACAGTCATAACGCCGAGGACACGACAGTCAATGCCGGATTCAAGGGTTCTAAGTCCGATCAGCGGAAGAACCATTCCAAAAGAACAATTCAGGCCCATCCATCTTGGACCGCATACTTGATTGTCCATGCCAGATTCATGGCACCCCAGACAAGCCACCCAAACATACAAATAGAGATTGCTGGGTTTTTAAACAGGCTGGCAAATTAAACGCCGAGAACATGGAAAAGGGATCGCAAAGCGAGGACGATGACGAAGAGCCCTAGCAACCGAACACAGGGGGACAGAAGAAGTTCCCCTTTAGGTCAAAACGGTGAACATGATATATGCTACCCACATCCCCAAGAGGGAGCGCAAGCGTGCACTCACGGACGTCTACGCGATAGAGCCAGTCGCCCCAAAATTTAATCCATGGTCGTCATGCCCAATCACTTTTGATCATCGGGATCATACGACCAGTATCTGTCACGGTGGCTCAGCCGCACTGGTCCTAGACCCAATAATTGATGGGTTCCACCTGACTCGTGTCCTTATGGATGGAGGTAGCAGCCTCGATCTGCTCTATCAGGATACAATGCGAAAAATGGGCATTAACCCATCTCGGATCAAGCCCACCAGGACTACCTTTAAAGGAGTCATGCCAGGTGTAGAGGCCCGCTCTATCGGCTCAATCACACTAGAGGTTGTCTTCGGATCTCCGGACAACTTCCGAAGCGAGGAGTTAATCTTCGATATCGCCCCCTTCCGCAGCGGCTATCACGCACTGCTCGGACGAACTGCGTTCGCATGATTCAACGCAGTACCACACTATGGTTATATCAAGCTCAAGATGCCCAACCCACGTGGCATCATAACAGTAAACGGAAATACGGAACACTCCCTCAGTACAGAAGAGCACACAGCTGCCTTAGCAGCAGAAGTACAGAGCGGCCTTCTCAAGCAGAACCTTAATTCAGCTGCCGAGCGCACGGACACCGTTTAGAGGGTCGAACTACTCTGCAGCAGGAGATCTCGGCTCATCAGGAGCTCTACTAGCAATCCAGCCTCCGTCTTAGTCCCAGTCAAGTGGTGGCATTCATGTCGCGCGTACATAACTACACACTCAAAATCCCATGGGCATCGACGGAGGCATAGCTAGCTTGTGTTCCATAGTACGGCTCAACCGACATCGGATACACACATACTTTCACTTCTACTTGTTTCCTTTTCAGGTCTCAATCCCACAGGCACCATCTGGTGATCTGGTCATCGGTCCTCTTGAAGGATAAAAACACCAAGACAGCGAGAAACATAGACATATGGAGGACTTTTTAGGTGATTCCATTAACGATAACTCTACCTGTTTTTCAGGACCCACATGTAGCTCTCCATTGGTTTCGACATGTCAGATAGCCTGTTGCTTATCGCACTACCTGTATCAATGCACCTTGACGTACTAATTAAATTACAATGAGAACAGTTTGCGGTTGGAACTGTAGGACTCCAGCTTTTTACCTTTGTACCTTTTCTATTTTCTTTCTCTTTTTCAGCTCCCCTGCGGATAACCCTATCAGGTAGCACTCGTACACTTTGGTATGCTTGATGTTTGCCAGGGGCTTCATAGCACCCCACACTACGGCAACAAAAGTCCGAACACTTTTTATAAGTATAGTTCGGCACCCCGAATTTAGCATTATATGCATTGGCTCCGAATCATGTCTTTGGTCAATAGTTGGGTTTCCCGGCTCCTGTTCTTGCTACCTTACATTCCGCTATATCAGCTAAGGTAGTAAAGGGAGAACTACTGCGATTGTGCCTTGGTTTATCCAAAGGAGCACCTCAGTAGAGAAAGCCAAAAACTGACTGTCATGATGCGGCGAGAGCCAGTCAGCTGTTCGGAGGTTGCAAATCGTTGGAGATTTCTTCCGCATTACATGAAGGATTGGTACTTCCTGATCAGACGCTTATAGCACTCTAGTTCGGATACTAGGGGTTGCACCCATGTTTTTATTTTTGCACTCCTATGGCTAAGTGAGGGCGTTACAGCCGCATAGTCTGGTTGCCTGGTTCGTTGCGCTAAACAACTCCTTCAAGGACCATCTAATTGGATCAAGATTGTTTAGATTCCATCCCGAACACCCCGTACTACCTACGTGGGGCAGAAGTCGACGACTAGTTAACCCTCAGATTTCATACAACACGGTGCACAGGAAGTAAAAATTTAAAAACATAACAAGCATTATATTGCATAAACACTTTGTTTCATCATACAAGGCAGAGGGAGCTCGAATACATTCATTCAAATATAGTGCCTTTCGCACAGTCCGCCACAATGCGGGATCCCTCCAGGACACCATCAAAATACAACTCGGGTCGGCGGTGCTCCTTGCCCTCAGGCGGCCCCTCGGTCATTAGCTTCTTGGCATCCATCTTCGCCCAATGCGTTTTGACGCGGGCAAAGTCCATCCGTGCACCTTCGATAAAGACCGACCGCTTTATAACCTCAAGCCGGGGGCAGGCATCAACAAGCCGCTTCACAAGTCTGAAGTACCTGCTAGGTATCGGCGCGACAGGCCATAGTCGGACTATCAGCTCCTTCATGGCTAGGTCGGCCGCCTTGTGCAGCTCGACCAGCTGTTTCAGCTGGCCGCTAAAGGACACCGTATGTTCGGGTCCAAGATATTGAGACCAGAACAGCTTCTCCGTAGAACTCCCTTCCTCGGCTCGATAGAACTCAGCAGCATCTGATACGCTGCGCGGCAAATCCGTAAACGCCCCTGGAGAGCTCCAAATTCGGGTAAGTAAAAGGAATGCTTCCTTCACAGACTTGCTTTGCATAATGAAAGCCTTACCCGCCGCGATCTTCCGGGCCGCCTGGATTTCTTGAAGGGCGCTCTGGGCTTTGGCTCGAGCCTCTTGTGCGCTCTGGTGGGCCTTTGCAAGTTCAGACGCTTGCGTCTTAGAATCACGCTCCAAGGACTTGTACTTCTTGACGGCGTCCTGGAGCTCTTCTGAACCTTGCTGACCCGGGCCTCGTGCTTCTCGCGCGCGGCACGTTCCTTGGCCGTTTTGTCCTCGGCCTTCGCTAATGCCTTCTTAAGGGACACCACCTCGGTCGTGGCCCCTAATAAAGTTCATGGCACTTTAGTCAACACGAACCATTCATCCTTCCTAAATATACACGCAGGTTACTGCATACCTTTGATGTCCTCCAGCTACTTCTTCACGAGGCTGAGCTCTTTCTCGGCCCGCTCCAGATTCTGCTTCAGTCCGGAGACCTCCGCAGTAAGAGCGGCAGCAGCTAGCAGCGATGCCTGCTTATTCACATAGACATCTTATGTTAGACTCCTGCGAAAATTATTTTGATCCCATGTTCGGCTTTTCCTTTCCAGACACCAAACAGAGCATCAGGGGCTACTGTCCACATTGTGATATTTTTTCTACAACTGTTACCTCAAAGCCTTTTAAAAGGCTAGCGCGGGCCTCGGTCAGTCCGCTTTTAGCGGACTGAACCTTTTCGATCATCATACCCATCAGGACACGGTGCTCATCCACAATGGAGGCGCCTCGCAGCACTTCCAGCAGATTATACGGGGCCTCTGGTTGAACAGAGGTCACCGGTGGAACAGGCACACCTCCTCCTTTCGGGGAAGGCCGTTCGCTGGACTCCGGAGCCGTGTAGGTCTCCAGAATGGTATCCGACTGAGGGACGAAGGGAACTTGGCCCCCGCTGCCAGTCCCCATGGGGGCTTTTCCCCCATGTGTCCGGCAGCTGAGGAGTCATCCTGGGGTGCCACCTTAACGATTTCTGGAATCTCCCCTTGGTCTGGGAAGGTCCTTTGGGATGCCACCTCGTCATCACCCTTGGGTGAGGTAGAGTGAGCGGGCGGCGGAGACATGCTAGCCATCTCCTTTGAGTCTAGCGAACCCTCTGTCGAGGATCACAGGGAGCCGTCGCGGGCCGGACTGTAATGACATAGTTTAAACATATTAATATTATAAACTGGAAAGGCCAGGTATGGGGAGGTACATAGGGTTTTGGTACTTCCGAGGCAGCCCGAGGCTTGGTCCGGGGCATCCGCTCCAGACTGCTTTCGACATCCCATGCGGAGTTATCCGCAAGGGAGCCCTTCCCCCTCTTGGGTGTTGTCGCCTCCAGATTCGTGGAGGCCTCTCTTTTCTTCTTTCCCCCCTCCGGGGGGAAGCTACCTTCTTCCTCCTCCTCGCCATCATCTTCGGATGTCGAAGAGTTAGTCACATCTTCGGATGACATGTCCGAAGCACCCTTTCGGCGAAGGCTGCTCCTTCTCCCTTTGGTCGTCTTCTTGGCCTTCTTCTCTAACACATCATAAGGCGCCGAAAATAGCATCTTCGTTAGGAGTGGGGTTTCCTCATCTTCGGGTAGTGGATCTGGATAATTAATCCACCCTGCTATGTCGATCCAGGCCTAAAAATTGATAGGAAGGCTTAGACTCCTCGAAATGTGCCAATAAAGGCTATACCTTTAATACACGAAAGAACTTACCGAATTGGATTGGCATTTTAAATTGAGCCCATGATCTTCGGTCATAGGCGGTGGTGTCTCGCCGGCCTTGAAGAGCACTTTCCATATATCTTCGTGTGTTGTGCCGAAGAGCTCTAGTAGCGTCTGGTACTTGGCCGGATCGAACTCCCACAATTAGCAAGTCCGGCGTTGGCACGGAAGGATCCGGCGAATGAGCATAACCTGGATCAGGTTGACGAGTTTGATCCTCTTGGTTATCATGTTCTGAACGTGCGTCTGGAGCCCAGTCAGCTCGCTTGAAGAGCCCCAGGAGAGACCCTTCTCTTGCCAGGAGGTAAGCCGCAGCGGAGCTCCGGATCGAAATTCGAGGGCCGCCGCCCAGTTGGTGTCGCGCGGCTTGGTGATGTAGAACCACCCCGACTGCCACCCCTTCACCGTCTCCACAAAGGAGCCTTCGGGCCATGTAACTTTGGGCATCTTACCCACCATGGCGCCTCCGCACTCTGCTTGTTGGCCTCTCACCACCTTTGGCTTTACATTGAAAGTCTTCAGCCATAGGCCTAAGTGAGGCGGGATATGGAGAAAGGCCTCGCAAACGACTATAAATGCCGAGATGTTGAGGATAAAGTTGGGGGCTAGATCATGGAAGTCCAGCCCGTAGTAAAACATCAGTCCGCGGACAAACGGGTGGAAAGGGAATCCCAGCCCATGGACGAAATGTGTGAGAAACACAACCCTCTCATGGGGCTCTGGGGTAGGGACGATCTGTCCTTCGGCCGGGAGACGGTGAACCATCTCCTTGGCCAGGTATCCGGCCTCTCGAAGCTCCTTGATGTATTTCTTCTTAACAGAAGAAGCCATCCACTTGCCACCAGCTCCGGATCTGGACATGGTTGGAGTGTTTTCTCCGGCAGGGGAAGCTAGGGCTTGGGCGCTGGAGCTCTAGAATGGATGGGCAGAGGAAGGAGAAGGCAGGGGTGAGTGAGGACGAATCCTTATCCCCTTATAAAGGCCACGAATATCAAACTCCTCCCTACTCGCCTTAAAACTCGCCTGTTCCCAAGGGTTGTGTAAATGGCACGGTTGGGTTACCCACGCCCGTGTTGATGAGAATCCCGCAATAAGGGGACATGATCTCTGCTTTGACAAGACATGCCAATGGAAACCGCATCTCGAAACATGGGATGGCAGACAAAATGGTTCAATATAGTGACCGGGCAGACGTGATGTCATGTTGTAAAAAAAGGTTGTCAGCAGATTGGATTCGTGAAATATTATATTCTCTCTACTGTTGTGTGTGGTGTGTGTAATAGGTCTGGATACAATCATCGCGTCTGGAGATTATCTTGGAGTTCAGAAGGAAGGGAACCCGCCTTGCAATGCCGAAGACAAATCTGCGTGCTGGACTCCTCGTCATTGAAGCCAGGTTCAGGGGCTACTGAGGGAGTCCTGGACTAAGGGGTCCACGAACGTCCGGCCTGTTAGCCATGGGCCGGACTAATGAGATGTGAAGATACAAAGACCGAAGACTGCACCCGTGTCCGGATGGGACTCTCCTTGGCCTGGAAGGCAAGCTTGGCGACCGGATATGTAGATTCCTTTCTTGGTAACCGACCTTGTGTAACCCTAGACCCTCCCGGTGCTTATATAAACCAGAGGACTTAGTCTCGAGGGGGAGATTTTCATTATCATAGCCATAAAAGCTAGACCTCTAGGGTTTAGCCATTACGATCTCGAGGTAGATCAACTATTGTAATACTCGTATTCATCAATATCAATCAAGCAGTACATAGGGTATTACCTCCATAGAGAGGGCCCGAACCTGGCTAAACATTGTGTCCCTTGTCTCCTGTTATCATCGACCTTAGACGCATAGTTCGGGACCCGCTACCCGAGATCCACCGGTTTTGACACCGACACTTGGCCCGGGGGCGGGGCTGTGCTGCCCTCGGGCGGCGCGGCGACCTCCCGGATGCCCCAGCCAGCATCCGTGCTGTGACCTTCCCAGGCCGCGCACAATGAACAACACCGCGACGCCGGCGCCCCTGGGCGCCACCGCAGGAAGAGCCCTTTGTGTCACTCTCAGGACGCACCAGGCCGGCGTGTGCGCCCGGACACAGACGAAGGCGGCGTGTGACCATGAGACCATGATAGAGCTCCTTCTAACGTGGTTAGAAGTCGGAGCTTGTCACGGTCCATGCAGCTTTCGCCGCCACCCACGCTAGCAGAAGTGTTGGCGCGCGTGCAACTGCTCCTCGACTTTCCTCCCGCCATGGAGAAGCTCGACAAGTGGAGAGCCACCATCCAGAGCCTCATCAGCTTGGCTAACAAAGATGAATCGCAGTTAGCACGACCCTCGTGTCGGCGCTCTATAGAGCCGGTGCACGCCAGAGGTGGGGGGACTAGGGGTGCTGCGACCACGATGCACTCTTCTCCCCCATGCCAGCAACAGCAGCCGCCGGCTCGTCGGGCCAACGCCTGTGACAATGTTTCCACGGCGTCGTCCGACTCACGAACCTGCTGCGACCAACGTTGAGTCCTTCTAGAGCGAGCCCATGAAGATGCTCGAACCACCATCGAGCGACGGCTGGAAGCGCGCCAACGGTCAGATCAGCGTGCGGGGCCTACTATGGACCACCCAGCGCCGGGGGGGCTCTGGCGACCTGCCTTACAAGGTGGGTTGTCCAGCCTTTACCCGAGAGCTGCGGCAGTTCTAGTGGCCCTCCCACCGCACGTTCAAGCATGATGGTTGGGAAAAGTACAACGACAAGACTCACCCGTCGGAGTTCCTCAGCATCTACACCATCGCGATGCAAGCCGCCGGGGCTCGTGACGACAATGTGCTCGCCAACTACTTCTCGTTGGCGCTAAAACCCAACGTCATGTCATGGTTGATGCACCTGCTGTCGGTGTCAAAACCGGCAGATCTCGGGTAGGGGGTCCCGAACTGTGCGTCTGAGGTCGATGGTAACAGGAGACAAGGGACACGATGTTTACCCAGGTTCGGGCCCTCTCTATGGAGGTAATACTTTATGTCCTGCTTGATTGATATTGATGAATATGAGTATTACAAGAGTTGATCTACCTCGAGATCGTAATGGCTAAACCCTAGAGGTCTAGCTTGTATGGCTATGGTAATGAATCTCTCCTCCTCCGGACTAAGTCCTCCGGTTTATATAAGCACCGAGAGGATCTAGGGTTACACAAGGTCGGTTACAAAGAAATGAATCTACATATCCGGTCACCAAGCTTGCCTTCCACACCAAGGAGAGTCCTATCCGGACACAGGTACAGTCTTCGGTCTTCATATCTTCACAGCCCATCATTCCGGCCCATGGCTAATAGGCCGGACGCCCGAGGACCCTTTAGTCCAGGACTCCCTCAGTAGCCCCTGAACTTGGCTTCAATGACAAGGTATCCGGCACATAGATCTATCTTCGGCATTGCAAGGCAGGTTCCTCCTTCCGAACTCCAAAACAGTCTTCGGATGTACCGATGTGTCCGGACCTGTAACTCACACCACACACAACCATGGAGAGAATATAATATTTCATGAATCCAATCTGCTGCCAACTTTTTACAACATGACATCACGTCTGCCAGGTCACTATATCGAACCGTTTTGTCTGTCATCCCGTGTTTTGAGATGTGATTTCCATTGGCACATCTTGTCAAAGTAGAGATCGTGTCCCCTTATTGCGGGATTCTCATCAATGTGGGCGTGGTAACCCAATCGTGCCGTTTACACAGCCCTTGGGAGCAGGCGAAATTTAAGGCGAGTGGGGAGGCATTCAATAATTACTGCCTTTATAAGGAGATAAGAATCCCTTTTCTTCACCCATGCCTTCTCTCTTCCTCTGCCCTTCCACTCTTGAGCTCCAGTGCCCAAATTCTCATCTTCTCCGTCCCGAGCAAGCACTCAACCATGTCTGGATCCGGAGGTCAAGGCAAGTGGATGGCCTCCTCCGTCCAGGAGGAGGGCATCGCCGAGCTTCGGGAGGTCGGGTACCTGGCGAAGGGAATCGCCCACCGCCTTCCAACCCAGGGACAAGTCGTCCCCCCGCCGAAGCCCAACGAGAGGGTAGTATTCATCCCTCATTTCCTCCGCGGGTTAGGATTTCCACTCCACCCCTTCGTCCGCGGGCTGATGTTCTACTACGGGATAGACTTCCATGATCTATCCCCAAACTCCCTCCTCAACATCTCGGCGTTCATCGTCGTGTGTGAGGCCTTCCTTCGCATCCAACCCCATTTCGGGCTGTGGCTCAAGGTCTTCAACGTGAAGCCGAAGGTGGTGGATTGCCAACACACGGAGTGCGGAGGCGCCATGGTTAGCAAGCTAGCCAATGTCTCCTGGCCGAAAGGCACTTTCATGGAGACTGTAAAGGAATGGCAGAAACATTGGTTCTATATCACAGAGCCCCGCGGCACCACCTGGGCCGCAACAGCTAAATTCAACTCTGGCGCTCCCATGCGACTCACCTCCTGGGTTGAGAAGGGCCCGAACTGGTGTTCGTCAGATGAGCTGATGGCGCTGCAGATGCACATTCAAAGCATGGTGGATAGAGATATCAAACTCGTTGATATAATCCAGGTGATGCTAGTTCGCCGGACTCTTCCATGCCAAAGTCGAAGCCGCCCTTTCTGGGAGTTCAATTCAAAGAAGCACCATACCCTGAAGAGGCTCTTTGAAACCACTCACGAAGATGCCTGGAGGTTGCTTTTTAAGGGCAATGAAACTCCGCCGGCCACAGATTCGGACCATGGGCATGACATCAACCACCTCGCCAACGAGGTATATTATTCTTACTGCATCCCTTACTTGCTTGTTTCAAGGATGAGGTCTAAGCCTTTATTATCATGGCTTCTTCAGGAGTGGACGGAGAAGGAGAAGCTGATCCAATGTCCGGCTCCGCTGCCGGAAGAACCAGTCATCCCGCGTTTAGCGAAGATGCTGGTGCCGACGCCCTATAAGGCGCCTGAGAAGAAGGCCACCGGGAAGGCCAAGGGGGTCCAGAGTGCCCCCCGCCACCGAGGCACTCCGAACGCGACGTCCGAAGATAAGACCCTCTCCTCTACCGCCGAAGACGGCGATGATGAAGCGGAGGAGGAGAACAACCCTCCCGCTGATGAGGGGAGGAAGAAGAGGGCGGCCTCGGCACATCTGGAGGTGGAGCGTCTAAGAAAGGGAAGAGCTCCCTTGCGGATAACACTGCGTGGGACGCTGACAATTGTCCGGAGAGACGCCCCCACACTAAGCCTCAGGCCGCATCGTAAGTGCTAAAACCCATATCCGCCCATAAACCAAGTCTTTACTCTTTGTTGTATTGATATAATCAGTTATGCTATTGCAGTCCAGCCCACGACAGTTCCCAGCGATCATCATCACGAGGTTCGCTGGACTCAAAGGCGATGGCCAGCGATTCACCGCCGGCCGCTCACTCCCCCAAGGCCAAGGACGATGCGGAGGTGCTGTCCCGAAGGACTGTTCTAGGCGAGGCAGAGGCTCAGGAGGCGCCAGAAGGCGAAACCCCCGTCGCCGGACACCAGGGGGAGTCAATCCTCATGGAGACTGGCGGGAAGGGCCGTATTCAGTTTGGCCCTCAGCCGGACTCGATTCCGGAGTCATATGTGGCTCCGGAATCTGGCACGCAACCTCCTTTGAAGGAAGGGGGATGCCTATTCCCCCGGTGACCCCTGTCCAACCAGGGACACCGGATAATCTGCTGGAAGCGCTGCGAGGCGCTTCCATTGTGGATGAGCGCCGTGTCCTTATGGGCACGGTAATTGAAAGGGTTCAGTCCGCCAAGAGCAGACTAACCAAAGCCTGCAGCATCCTGTTGACAGGTTTTGAGGTAAGCGGCGCAAAAAGGAGAAAATCCCAATATAGACAATAGCCCCTGAGACACTGTTCGGTGTTCAGAAAGAAAAAATAGGACAGAGGATCAATCTCTCAATGAAAGCACCAATGTCGGTGTCAAAACTGGCGGATCTCGGGTAGGGGGTCCCGAATTGTGCGTCTAAGGTCGATGCTAACAGGAGACAAGGGACATGATGTTTACCTAGGTTCGGGCCCTCTCTATGGAGGTAATACCCTACGTCCTGCTTGATTGATATTGATGAATACAAGTATTACAAGAGTTGATCTACCTCGAGATCGTAATGGCTAAACCCTAGAGGTCTAGCTTGTATGGCTATGGTGATGAATCTCTCCTCCTCCGGACTAAGTCCTCCAGTTTATATAAGCAACGGGAGGATCTAGGGTTACACAAGGTCGGTTACAAAGAAAGGAATCTACATATCCGGTCGCCAAGCTTGCCTTCCACGCCAAGGAGAGTCCTATCCGGACACGAGTACAATCCTCGGTCTTCGTATCTTCACAGTCCATCAGTCCGTCCCATGGCTAACAGGTCGGACGCCCGTGGACCCCTTAGTCCAGGACTCCCTCACCTACCAGTGGATTCTATCTCTTCTTGGTCAGATATGTGCCACGAGTTTGTTGGCGCCTTTACCGGAGGCCACCAAGCTCCTGGCCAGGCAAGTGATATGCATGTCATCCCCCAGAAGGACGGCGAGACCCTGCGCAAATACATACAAAGGTTCAGCCGTGTACAGTACACCATCCCGGATGTTCACCATGCCGCTGTCATCAGTGCATTCCATCAGAATGTGCGCAACCGCAAGATGCGTGAAGAGCTGGCGATGAACAAGGTTAAGGATGTAGCCGAACTTTATGTTCTGGCTGATAGATGTGCTCGGGCTGGGGAAGGAAGGAAGTACCCCGGCGAGGACGCTGGCGTGGAAACTGACTCCATAGATGAAGAAGTCGTTGCCCTGACGAAGAAGGGTCGACGCCGCAACAGGAAGCGCAAGGGCAAGACTTTGCTTGCCATTGAGGGATCCGGCGACCCCGGCGCTGCCAAGAAGGCCAAGGTAGACGACCCTGGCAAGGAAGTTGCCGGGTGCGGTGCCTGCCGGGCCTTGGTGGCTGCTGATAAGCTAGGAGGCTCCGACAAGCAGTACTGCAAGATCCATCGCACCAAGGGCCATGACCTCCAGAACTGCCGATAGGTTGAGCTGCTTGCAAGAAAAGCAGAAAGATGAATATGAAAGGTGATAAATCTCCAATGTATATATAATTTTTTATTGTTCCATGCTATATTATATTCTGTTTTGGACATTATTGGGCTTTATTATACACTTTTATATTATTTTTGGCTTTTGGGACTAACCTATTAACCGGAGACCCAGCCCAAAATTGTTGTTTTTTGCCTATTTTAGGGTTTCGCGGAAAAAGAATATCAAATGGAGTCCAAACGGAATGAAACCTTCGGGAACGTGATTTTTGGAACGAACATGATCCAGAGGACTTGGACCCTACGTCAAGACATCAATCAGGAGGCCACAAGGTAGGGGGCGCGCCTACCCCCCCTGGGCGCGCCCTGCACCCTCATGGGCCCCCTGTTGCTCCACCGACGTACACCTTCCTCCTATATATACCTACGTACCTCCAAACTACCAGATACGGAGCCAAAACCCTAATTCCACTGCCGTAACTTTCTGTATCCACGAGATCCCATCTTGGGGCCTGTTCCGGAGCTCCACCGGAGGGGGCATCGATCATGGAGGGCTTCTACATAAACACCATAGCCTCTCCGATGAAGTGTGAGTAGTTTACTTCAGACCTACGGGTCCATAGTTATTAGCTAGATGGCTTCTTCTCTCTTTTGGGATCTCAATACAAAGTTCTCCCCCTCTCTTGTGGAGATCTATTCGATGCAATCTTCTTTTGCGGTGTGTTTGTTGAGACCGATGAATTATGGTTTTATGATCAAGTTTATCTATGAACAATATTTGAATCTTCTCTGGATTCTTTTATGTATGATTGGTTATCTTTGCAAGTGTCTTCGAATTATCAGTTTGGTTTGGCCAACTAGATTGATCTTTCTTGCAATGGGAGAAGTGCTTAGCTTTGGGTTCAATCTTGCGGTGTCCTTTCCCAGTGACAGTAGGGGCAGCAAGGCATGTATTGTATTGTTGCCATCGAGGATAACAAGATGGGGTTTATTTCATATTGCATGAGTTTATCCATCTACATCATGTCATCTTGCTTAAAGTGTTACTCTGTTCTCTTGAACTTAATACTCTAGATGCATGCTGGATAGCGGTCGATGTGTGGAGTAATAGTAGTAGATGCAGGCAGGAGTCGGTCTACTTGTCTCGGACGTGATGCCTATATACATGATCATACCTAGATATTCTCATAACTATGCTCAATTCTATCAATTGCTCAATAGTAATTTGTTTACCCACCGTGAATACTTATGCTCTTGAGAGAAGCCACTAGTGAAACCTATGGCCCCGGGTCTATATTCCATCATATTAATCTTCCAACACTTAGTTATTTTCATTGCCTTTTATTTTACTTTGCATCTTTATCATAAAAATACCAAAAATATTATCTTATCATATCTATCAGATCTCACTCTCGTAAGTGACCGTGTAGGGATTGACAACCCCTTATCGCGTTGGTTGCGATGATTTATTTGTTTGTGTAGGTGCGAGGGACTCGTGCGTGGCCTCCTACTGGATTGATACCTTGGTTCTCAAAAACTGAGGGAAATACTTACGCTACTTTGCTGCATCACCCTTTCCTCTTTAAGGGAAAACCAACGCAAGTGCTCAAGAGGTAGCAAGAAGGATTTCTGGCGCCGTTGCCGAGGAGTCTACGCAAAAGTCAACACACCAAGTACCCATCACAAACCCTTATCTCCCCTATTACATTATTTGCCATTTGCCTCTCATTTTCCTCTCCCCCACTTCACCCTTGCCGTTTTATTCGCCCTTTCTCTCTATCCTCCCTCTCTTTCTCTATTCGCCTCTTTTTGCTCGTTTCTTGTTTGCTTGTGTGTTGGATTGCTTGCTTGTCACGATGGCTTTATCTAGATTTGGTGATCTTCACCTTAAAAGGTTTGAAGAGATCGAAAGCAACGTCAGGAGTTTTATGGTTTTACAATTTGAGCATAATAGTTTCTTTAGAAATTAGCTTAAAGAACAAAAAAGTTTTATGGGTTATATGAATAAAGATCTCGATGATATGTCTAAAGAATTTGATGGTTTGAAATCTCAGATTGCTTATCTTGAGAAGTTAATAGCTGAAGCTTCGGATAAGCAAGCCACCTTAGTTAATAAGATGGCCGCAAGCCGGAAAATTTTCTGGAAGATAAAGATGAAGATCTAAAAGTTATTGATGTGTCACCTATTAAATCATTGTTTTGCAATATGAATCTTGATAATGATGGGACGGAATATGATCCACCTTTACCTAGACGCCGTCCCAAGAATTCAGAGTCTTTAGATCTTGATGCTAAAATTGTTAAAAGTGGGATTAAAGAAGTCAAAACTTTAAATATTAATGAACCCACTATTTTGGATTTCAAGGAATTTAATTATGATAATTGCACTTTGATAGATTGTATTTCCTTGTGGCAATCCATGCTAAATTCTCCTCATGCTTATAGCCAAAATAAAGCTTTTACTAAACATATCGTTGATGCTTTGATGCAATCTTATGAAGAAAAACTTGAGTTGGAAGTTTTTGTCCCTAGAAAACTTTATGATGAGTGGGAACCTACTATTCAAATTAAAATTAAAGATCATGAATGCTATGTTTTGTGTGATTTGGGTGCTAGTGTTTCCACGATTCCAAAGACTTTGTGTGATTTGTTAGGTTTCCGTGATTTTGATGATTGCTCTTTAAAATTGCACCTTGCGGATTCCACCATTAAGAAACCTATGGAAAGAATTAATGATGTTCTTATTGTTGCAAATAGGAACTATGTGCCCGTAGATTTTATTGTTCTTGATATTGATTGCAATCCTTCATGTCCTATTATTCTTGGTAGACCTTTCCTTAGAACGATTGGTGCAATTATTGATATGAAGGAAGGAAATATTAGATTACAATTTCCGTTAAGGAAAGGCATGGAACACTTTCCAAGAAATAAAATTAAATTACCTTATGAATCTATTATGAGAGCCACTTATGGATTGCCTACCAAAGATGGCAACACCTAGATCTATCCTTGCTTTTTATGCCTAGCTAGGGGCGTTAAACGATAGCGCTTGTTGGGAGGCAACCCAATTTTAGTTTTATTCCTTGCTTTTTGCTCCTGTTTAGTAATAAATAATTTATATAGCCTCTATTTTCGTTGTGTTTTTTGTGTTTAGTTAGTGTTTGTGCCAAGTAGAACCGTCGGGAAGACTTGGGGAAAGTCTTTTTAATCTTGCTGTAAAAAACAGAAACTTTAGCGCTCACGAGAACTGCTGCCATTTTTATTTGGAAAGTTATATTTAGTTAATTATTTTTGCATATGATTAATATATAAATTCCTCACGTCCAGCAATTTATTTTAGAATTTTTGGGGTTCCATATCTTGCGTTAGCTACAGATTACGACAGACTGTTCTGTTTTTGACAGATTCTGTTTTCCGTGTGTTGTTTGCTTATTTTGATGAATCTATGGCTAGTAAAATAGTCTATAAACCATAGAGAAGTTGTAATACAGTAGGTTTAACACCAATATAAATGAACAATGAGTTCATTACAGTACCTTGAAGTGGTGTTTTGTTTTCTTTCGCTAATGGAGCTCACGAGATTTTCTACTTTAAGTTTTGTGTTGTGAAGTTTTCAAGTTTTGGGTGAGAGATTTGATGGATTATGGAATAAGGAGTGGCAAGAGCCTAAGCTTGGGGATGCTCATGGAACCCCAAGATAATCTAAGGACACCTAAAAGCCAAAGCTTGGGGATGCCCCGGAAGGCATCCCTCTTTCGTGTACTTCCATTGATAACTTTACTTGGAGCTATATTTTTATTTACCACATGATATGTGTTTTGCTTGGAGCGTCTTGTATTATTTAAGTCTTTATTTGTTAGTTTTCCACAATCATCCTTGATGTACACACCTTTTGAGAGAGACACACATGATTCAGAAATTGTTAGAATACTCTATGTGCTTCACTTATATCTTTTGAGTTATATAGTTTTTGCTCTAGTGCTTCACTGATATCTTTTAGAGCACGTCGGTGGATTTGTTTTATAGAAACTATTGTTCTCTCATGCTTCACTTAGATTATTTTAAGAGACCTACAAAACAACATGGTAATTTGCTTTAATTATGTTAGGCATTCAAGATTAATAATAAAATTTTCTTATGAGTGTGTTGAATACTATGAGAAGTTTGATACTTGATAATTATTTTGAGATATGGAGATGATAATATTAGAGTCATGCTAGTTGAGTTGTTGTGAATTTGAGAAATACTTGTATTAAAGTTTGTGATTCCCGTAGCATGCACGTATGGTGAACCGTTATGTGATGAAGTCGGAGCATGATTTATTTATTGATTGTCTTCCTTATGAGTGGCGGTCGGGACGAGCGATGGTCTTTTCCTACCAATCTATCCCACTAGGAGCATGCGCGTAATAATTTGCTTTGATAACTTGTAGATTTTTGCAATAAGTATATGAGTTCTTTATGACTAAGGTTGAGTCCATGGATCATACACACTTTTCTTCCTTCCACCATTGCTATCCTCTCTAATACCGCGCACCTTTCGCTGGTATCATACACCCACCATATACCTTCCTTAAAGCAGCCACCATACCTACCTATCATGGCATTTCCATAGCCATTCCGAGATATATTGCCATGCAACTTTTCACCGTTCCGTGTACTATGACACACTCCATCATTGTCATATTGCTTTGCATGATCATGTAGTTGACATTGTATTTGTGGCAAAGCCACCGTTCATAATTCTTTCATACATGTCACTCTTGATTCATTGTATACCCCGGTACACCGCCGGAGGCATTCACATAGAGTCATATTTTGTTCTAAGTATTGAGTTGTAATTGTTGAGCTGTGAGTAAATAAAAGTGTGATGATCATCATTTTTAGAGCATTGTCCCAAGTGAGGAAAGGATGCTGGAGACTATGATTCCCCCACAAGTCGGGATGAGACTCCGGATGAAAAAAAAGAGGCCAAAGAAGCCCAAATAAAAAAAAGAGGCCATAAAAAAGAAAAGGCCCAAATAAAAAAAATGAGAGAAAAAGAGAGAAGGGACAATGCTACTATCCTTTTACCACACTTGTGCTTCAAAGTAGCACCATGATCTTCATAATAGAGAGTCTCCTATGTTACCACTTTCATATACTACTGGGTTTCATTGTAGAACTTGGCTTGTATATTCCAATGATGGGCTTCCTCAAAATGCCCTAGGTCTTCGTGAGCAAGCGAGTTGGATGCACACCCACTTAGTTCCTTTTGTTGAGCTTTCCTATACTTATAGCTCTAGTGCATCTGTTGCATGGCAATCCCTACTCACTCACATTGATATCTATTGATGGGCATCTCCATAGCCCATTGATACGCCTAGTTGATGTGAGACTATCTTCCCCCTTTTTGTCTCCTCCACAACCACCATTCTATTCCACCTAAAGTGCTATGTCCATGGCTCACGCTCATGTATTGCGTGAAGATTGAAAAAGTTTGAGAACACCAAAAGTATGAAACAATTGCTTGGCTTGTCATCAGGGTTGTGCATGATTTAAATACTTTGTGTGGTGAAAATATAGCATAGCCAGACTATATGATTTTGTAGGGATAACTTTCTTTGGCCATGTTATTTTGAAGAGACATAATTGCTTAGTTAGTATACTTGAAGTATTATTATTTCTATGTCAATATTAAACTTTTGTCTTGAATCTTTTGGATCTGAATATTCATACCACAATTAAGAAGAATTACATTGAAATTATGCCAAGTAGCATTCCACATCAAAAATTCTGTTTTTATCATTTACCTACTCGAGGACGAGCAGAAATTAAGCTTGGGGATGCTTCATACGTCTCCAATGTATCTATAATTTTTTTATTGTTCCATGTTATATTATATTCTGTTTTGGACATTATTGGGCTTTATTATACACTTTTATATTATTTTTGGGACTAACCTATCAACCGGAGGCCCAGCCTAGAATTGCTGTTTTTTGCCTATTTTAGGGTTTCGCAGAAAAAGAATATCAAACGGAGTCCAAAAGGAATGAAACCTTCGGGAACATGATTTTCGGAACGAACATGATCCAGAGGACTTGGACCCTACGTCAAGACATCAACAGGAGGCCACGAGGTAGGGGGCACACCTACCCCCCTGGGCGCGCCCTCCACCCTCGTGGGCCCCCTGTTGCTCCACCGACGTACTCCTTCCTCCTATATATACCTACTGTTCGCACAAGAACATGTCACCGTGTACCCTCAACGCCGGGGGTGATGCACCGTAGCTCGCGTCGAAGGAGATCTGACCGGCAGCGCGATATGCAGGGCAGCCGTCAGATGCTTTTCTAGACCCGAAGCCCCGTTTGCCTGAGAGGGACCCCGTCAGGGCTCGCGGCGGCTATGGGCTGCTCCAGGTCGATTCGCTCACCCCTAGAGCCTCGTGGATCCGCAGCCCTCCAGCATGAAGAACTAGCGAAGAACGAGAAGAAAGATACAAAGGAGAGATAAAAAGTAGATGAACACGAAAAAGTAGTAGATGTGTTTGTTCAATTGGTGTTGTTCAATCGACCGTCACCCCTTAGGTATATAAGAGGGGGCTGGACTTTCCGTGCAAGGAAAAGTCTTGGATTCACGTCCAAAACCCTAGTCAAATTCGGATTGGTTTTGTCCGAACTTTCCAAAACTGTTCGGTCTAAAACTGGCTGCATACTGTGGGTCTTTTTTGAGGTGGTAAACGACCTGGAATGGAAACGAGCCCAAAAGCAATCTTGACCGTTTCGACGAGACGAACAACTTTCATGTTGAACGTTTTTTCATCAGAGTTCATCTCGAGGGTCAAACCGCTCGTGCAAGACAGCTAATTATTCACGCAGCACATCAGACATACCCACATATGTGTCTAGTTCCGGGCGTCATATTTTTGCTCACTGGAGGGTCGCGCTGTGCGGGCTCTAACTTTTGCATATGACCTCAGATTGAGACGATTTTTATATCAAAATCGATCGTTTGGACGAGACGAAGACAATTCGTGTAGATCAGTTTTCAATATGGGGCAGTCTTGAGGGTGTAATCAGCTGAAAAGTGTTTTGGATACAAAATCTCAGTACTTCGAACACAACTTCGGCCTTAGAGATGAGATCGGATGGCTATGACCCAAATATCAAAGTTTCTCCTTTTGATGATACGAAACTTTCTCACTTTGAGAACTTTTTTATTTGAGGCCATCTTTATTGCGTTTTGTATCGTGCCAAAATCGGGTGTCAACACATGCCCCCCTGTTTTCTGGCAGAGCTTGCGTGCCAGAAAATACTTTGCCTCGGGTATTGTTTAAGCATGATGTCAACACTCCATCAGCTGTGTATGTTGAGGACGATAATTTTTATCGGCCATATGCTCGGGCTTGTTGCTGCTTGAGTAGAACTTCTTCGGATGATAGTCGTCTGAGAACAACCATTGGATGTCACAAAGGCCTCCACAAAAATTTCTCATGCCAATTCTAACCTTACTTTGTTCAGGTACTCCTTGGAGATATTAGGACCGCTCGACGATACATAGGCAAGCCGTCTTGCCGAGCAATTATAACCATGCACCTCAAAGGAATACCAACAACTGTTCGATGACTCAACTCATTGTTGACCAAAGTACACCATCAAGCCCCCGCCGAACATTGTCTATCTCCTAACATGGATCCTGCAAATAACTATCATCATGAGTCAGAGCTTTTATGCACTAAACCCTTGATCAGTGGCCGAATAAATAATTAAGTCGGCCTCGCTGGTATTGGCAAACACCAAGCATCGGCTATAGGAGTACAAGATAAACATGAGGAACACCGTTAACCAGATGCCCTATTTTGCCAATACAATGAACTCTCGGGGCGATATGAAAATATATGCCATGCATTCTCATCTCAAAGGAGCTTGAAAGTCCGTCCACCAAAGTGTGAATAGCCGAAATAAATCAGATATTTCAGCTGGGGATATATTGTTGGGCACAAACTCTGATGTGACGGTTGCAGAACATGGATGATGTGTTGTTTGGAGTCTCGTATAGTGACATGAAAATTGTTGTTTTCGCCTACCAGCTTCACGCTTGTCCTCCCTTACTCCTGCTGGCTTCACAACAGGAGCTGGCACATCATTCTCGCCTTGACGGCTTCCCTTGGGGACCCATGCCATATTCCTCTTCTCCAACTCTTTGGCACTGAGCCGCTTCAGCTTTCTTTCTTGCCAATGTGATAATCCGAGTGAGCATCCCGGCTGTGATTTTGTTTTGTGCACTAGAAACTCTTTTCTGACCTTTGGCACTTTCGGCTTGGCCTGTCCAAACTCGATGATTGGGTCCTTGAAAGTTACCCGCTTCACTTCCTTTCCCTTAGTAGCCAACGTAGACCCGGTTGGCTTTTTGTCGTCCGGAGTCGGATCTGAAACAGCACACTTGTGGCCATCCTTTTTTACTCGGTACACTTGCTTGACCACGCCCATCTTCTTTGCTGACCCTCGGACCGATTCTTTTTGGTTGAGTCGGTCTTTAACATGTGGTTGTTGAAAAAATGATGATCCTCTTGGAGCTGCATAATTTTGGTGAGGTGGTTTAGAATATGATGGATGGTGTACCCTTGATTTATACTTGTTCCATGATTGATCTGAATAACAGTCAGCATGGGGATGTATCCATGACATCGGCATTGGTGGCCCAAAAGGAGGATATGGAGTCTGCTTGCTCAACATCTTCCTTCGCCAATCCTTGTCTTCAAATTTATTCCTTGGGGTGACTTCGATGCTTTTGTTTCACTCGGCCGATAAGCACTCTTTGCCTCACTTATCTTCTGATATTTTTCTAATAACTGTGCGAAAGTGACTTTCGGCTTTCTACATTTGTGCTTACCATGGCCTTTGCTTTCTTTAGTTGTGTTTGCATCATTCTTCAAATTTTCTGGTTGCCCCCCAGTGCTAGATGTCTCCATTGTAGATTTCATGGAATTATCATCTTCGAGATTGTTGTTGATGCACTTTTTAACAATATCCTTGCTCGAAGACTTGACCCCATCATCATTGGTGTGAACCTATCGACCTTTTGATGAATCGGCTTGAGGTAACTGAGTCAACATTTAATCGCCATCAAGACCAATCTGATACGATTGGCCATATGATCGTGCCTCAACAAACTCCAATCGTCCTATGTTGGCCGATTGCTCGACTTGATGGATCATGTTGCAATCTTTGATATTTTTCTTGAACGAACATTGCATTCGCTCTAGCCTTGGCGGCTCAACATCGTGATCAATTATAATAATAGGATCAGTTAGCGATGCACCAACGATGTGATCACTTATGCCCATACTGAAGGTAAACTGCTTGTCCAATAACTGATACTGTGATACTGTCTTTGAAAATAAACAACCGAGTGGTGTTGTCTTAACGTCATCCGACTCGACTATGCATCAATTTCTGTCCTCCTTTTCCGATGCTCTTGAATCGGCTATCACGGAGAACTTTGAACCTGGCATGTCTCTGCAACCAAAATAATTACAGAATATATGTCTCATCTGAGACCAAATGTTAGCCAGGCATGAAACAAACAAAGTTGTCCAGATGAATATAAAGTTTGGTTGGCATGACAGGAACAACTTTGATTGCGATAAGTTATCACTATTAGCCTCTATGAATGATACCATGTATTGACTATCATGATTAGTGACAAGATCATTCCTAACAAACAGATTACTCATTTCGATTGGCCTTTCAAAATTAATTAGAATCTTACTAACAGGTGCATCAATAATATGATTTTGACCGAATCGAAAATTGAATAAACTGTCTGCTAGGTGTACCTTTGTGAAGACGTTGGAAGGAAGAGATTGGTTGCACCACTGGAACAATACCTTGCTCCACTTCTGAATAATTCGCCAACGCCTCGTCCTCTTTTTCTGGATCTCGTGCTTCATCACTCGGATTGCCTGAATAGATTTCACTCGGATTGCCCGAGTATATTTCACTCGGATGGCTCGAGCAGATTTCACTCGGACGCTCTTCGTCAATTGAACTTTGCTCAGCTGCATTTTCTTGTTCTTGATGTCCATCATTAACTGAACTGTGTTCGTCCATATTACTTTTTTCTTGATGCTCATCAATATCTTTAGCACGAAATTCATAGGGTAGCATGTAAGCTCCCTTACATCCAGAAAAATCGAGCACAACCAATTTGTTGTCTTTGTCGTTCCTTTGCTCAGCGAAGCTTGCATCTTCTATTTTGGTACACTCAACGATAACTAGCATGATGCCCTCGATTTTAGCCAGTGATGCACTCGGATGGCTCGATGCACTCGGCTGGTATGATGCACTTGGCCGATATGATGCACTCGGTATGGACTCTATGCACTCGGCCGTAACCGTCTCAGTGCTCAATCCGGTTTCAACTGAATCCACCATTGTCTTCGCTTTAAAGGAATCGTTCAACTCGGTTGTAAATGACTTGGTTATATTTGACTCGGTTTCAACTAAATCAACTGTATTAACCAAGTGAACCCTTTCTTGCTTATTTTCTTGCAAACCTTCTTTTTTATCTAGCTTCAACATCGCAGAAGGGCCGACATAGTTGCTGCATGGAGGAAGGGACTTGATGTATTCTTGCAAATCTTCCTCATCACGCTTCTTCTTGAGTGCTTCATAAGCCTGTCGATATTCTGTTGGTAATTCCTCAAGGGTAGGTGTAGTAAATTCACTAACGCAATTTCCTGTGAGCTCTAGCTTGATCTTGTCCACTTGGGCCACATATTTTTCTTTAAACTCAGCCCTGCTTGGATCGGCTTGCCCCCCAATACTTTTAGGATCTTTCGGCAATGAATTGATGTTGCCGAAATTTTGCGGTTGTATAGGGGGTGTATAACATGCTGTAAAGATAATTGAAGACATGTGCATTGTTGCTGAATATTTTCTCTCGCCAATTTGATCAATCAGCAACACTTCGTCTTCTTTCAACACCCTGGCTCTTATTGCCTCATAATCAGGAATCAATCCCTTGTCGTGCTGCTCAAGGCAAATAGCACTAATCTTCTTATTTTGGGCTAAACTTTTTAATGCAGCCAGAGCCAACTCATCTCCTGCAATATTAGGCACATATGCTCCTGCAGAATTTCAATTCACTCGGCCAAGATGATCCGAGTCATGAATATTTTTAGTTTCATATGCCACTGAATAATTAATATCATGAGGTGTACTATATGATGTTTGAGGATAACCGGACAAATAGCTAATGGAAGCATGGCCGATTCCCCCATCCATCGGCATGTTTGGGGATGAACCCGCATATTGCGAGTCGGCTGCCGATGGATAAAACTGCAAGACGCCCTCCTGTACATGAGGTGTCATATATTGATCACTCGAACAAACCTTGTTTTTCACCGGCATATGGAAAGATGTTGCTGATGCACGAAAGTTCATATTCATAAGTTGGATGTCGCGATTCTGTAAATTCCAAGTTTCTCCAACTGAATAACTAGTCGGCCTTTTCTCGTTAGGGCTAGCCGACATGACTTGTCCATTGAAAGATCTAGCAACATCAACATAATGGCTATTTGCATCTACATAAGGAGATTGATGATACATGTTACCCTTGTAGATTGCAGCCGCTTGATGAGGCCCTCCTCGTAGCAAGAACAGGCTGGAGACTGTTCAAAGCTTTATCCCCAGCGGAGTCGCCAAAAAGTGTGTCCGCACATGAACACGTCACCGTGTACCCTCGACGCCGGGGGTGATGCACCGCAGCTCGCGATGAAGGAGATCTGACCGGCAGCGCGATACGCAGGATAGCCGGCAGATGCTTTTTTAGACCCGAAGCCCCGTTTGCCCGGGAGGGAACCCGTCAGGGCTCGCGGCGGCTATGGGCTGCTCTAGGTCGATTCGCTCGCCCCTAGAGCCTCGTGGATCCGCAGCCCTCCAGCATAAAGAACTAGCGAAGAACAAGAAGAAAGATACAAAGGAGAGATAAAAAGTAGATGAACATGAAAAAGTAGTAGATGTGTTTGTTCAATTGGTGTTGTTCAATCGTCCGTCACCCCTTAGGTATATAAGAGGGGGCTGGACTTTCCGTGCAAGGAAAAGGCTTGGATTCACGTCCAAAACCCTAGTCAAATTCGGATTGGTTTTGTCTGAACTTTCCAAAACTGTTCGGTCTAAAACTGGCTGCATATTGTGGGTCTTTTTTGAGGTGGTAAACGACCTCGAATGGAAACGAGCCAAAAAGCAATCTTGACCGTTTCGACGAGACGAACAACTTTCATGTTGAACGTTTTTTCATCAGAGGTCATCTCGAGGAACAAACCGCTCGTGCAAGATAGCTAATTATTCACGCAGCACATCAGACATACCCACATATGTGTCTGGTGCCGGGCATCATATTTTTGCTCACTGGAGGCTCGCACTGTGCGGGCACCAACTTTTACATATGACCTCGGATTGAGATGATCTTTATATAAAAATCGATCGTTTCGACGAGACGAAGACAATTCATGTATATCAATTTTCAATGTGGGGCAGTCTTGGGGTGTAATCAGCCGAAAAGTGTTCTGGATACAAAATCTCAGTACTTCGAACACAACTTCGGCCTTAGAGATGAGATCGGATGGCTATGACCCAAATATCAAAGTTTCTCCATTTGATGATACAAAACTTTCTCGCTTTGAGAACTTTTTCATTTGAGGCCATCTTTATTGCGTTTTGTATCGTGCCAAAATCAGGTGTCAACACCTACGTACCCCCAAACTACCAGATACGGAGCCAAAACCCTAATTCCACCGCCATAAATTTCTGTATCCACGAGATCCCATCTTGAGGCATGTTCCGGAGCTCCGCCGGAGGGGGCATCGATCACGAAGGGCTTCTACATCAACACCATAGCCTCTCCGATGAAGTGTGAGTAGTTTACTTCAGACCTACGGGTCCATAGTTATTAGCTAGATGGCTTCTTCTCTCTTTTTGGATCTCAATACAAAGTTCTCCCCCTCACTTGTGGAGTTCTATTTGATGTAATCTTCTTTTGCCATGTGTTTGTTGAGACCGATGAATTGTGGGTTTATGATCAAGTTTATCTATGAACAATATTTGAATCTTCTCTGAATTCTTTTATGTATGATTGGTTATCTTTGTAAGTCTCTTTGAATTATCAGTTTGGTTTGGCCTACTAGATTCATCTTTCTTGCAATGGGAGAAGTGCTTAGCTTTGGGTTCAATCTTGCGGTATCCTTTCCCAGTGACAGTAGGGGCAGCAAGGCACATATTGTATTGTTGCCATCGAGGATAACAAGATGGGGTTTATTTTATATTGCATGAGTTTATCCCTCTACATCATGTCATTTTGCTTAAAGTGTTACTCTGTTCTCTTGAACTTAATACTCTAGATGCATGCTGGATAGCGGTCGATGTGTGGAGTAATAGTAGTAGATGCAGGCAGGAGTCGGTCTACTTGTCTCGGACGTGATGCCTATATACATGATCATACCTAGATATTCTCATAACTACGCTCAATTCTGTCAATTGCTCAACAGTAATTTGTTTACCCATCATGAATACTTATGCTCTTGAGAGAAGCCACTAGTAAAACCTATGGCCCCCGGGTCTATCTTCCAACACTTAGTTATTTTTATTGCCTTTTATTTTACTTTGCATCTTTATCATAAAAATACGAAAAATATTATCTTATCATATCTATCAGATCTCACTCTCGTAAGTGACCATGTAGGGATTGACAACCCCTTATCGCGTTGGTTCCGAGGATTTATTTTTTTGTGTAGGTGCAAGGGACTCGTGCGTGGCCTCCTACTGGATTGATACCTTGGTTCTCAAAAACTGACGGAAATACTTACGCTACTTTGTTGCATCACCCTTTCCTCTTCAAGGGAAAACCAACGCAAGTTCTCAAGAGGTAGCAAAAGGCAGGACAAGAGAAGGTTCAGGATGGTGCTGAGGGGTCCGGCAAGAAGCATGGTGGACAAGGAGGTCGCCGCGGCAAGGATAACCAGCAAGAGAGGCCTGCTCAGGGCCGTGGTAAGAAGGAGGAAGATGATGATCATGATGGGGACGACGAGTCCGGCGAGCACAAGTTCCAGAAAGCTACGGAGGCCATGTGCGTCGACGGTGGCGCCTCACTGCACACCTCTCACCACCAACTGAAGCAGTGGGCGCGTGAGATTACCGCGGCAGAACCATCAATCGATGCCCAAAAGCCACTGAAGTGGTTCAGCACCCCTGTCATTTTTTACACCAAGGACCACCCTGATCGCACAACTACGGTCAGGTGTTTGCCGTTGTTGGTTTCGCCAACAATACGCAACCTGAAGGTAACAAAAGTGCTAGTTGATGGAGGAGCCGGACTAAACTTGATCTCGCCTACTGTGATCAAGAGGCTGCAAATCCCCGATGGAGACCTCGAGGAGACGGGCATGTTTCAAGGGGTCAACCCGGGGAGGAGTCGGCCGAAAGGTAAAATCACGTTACCCGTTACATTCGAGGGCGAGCTGAACTATAGGACAGAGAAGATCGTCTTTGATGTCGCCAAGATCCCCTTGCCCTATGCCCAGTGCTGGCCAAGTTCATGGCGGCGTCACATTACGCCTACAACACGCTGAAGATGCCTGGGCCGCTGACCATCATCACCGCCCCCTCCGACAAGAAAGACGCGTTCATCTGCACTAACCAACTCTATCGGGAGGCAGTTGCAGCAACTGCCGCCAAGGCACTTGCTCCTGCCGCTGAAACCCCGAGAGAGAAGAAAACCGGCAAGACCTCCCGCACCCACTCCAGCAAGCACGCCTCTTCGGAGTGCAGCGCTCCCATCGAGGACGTGCCAGAGAGCTCCACCGACAAGAGCAAGAATTCCAAGGCAGCACCACCAGAGACCAAGAGGGTGCCCGTCAAGGGGGACGGCACGGGCGGGGCTTTTACCATAAGCTCCACCCTGGACAGCAAATAGGAAAGCGCGCTCGTTGCCATCTTGCGGGTGAATGTCGACATGTTTGCATGGCAAGCATCCGACGTCCCCGGTGTTCCAAGGGAGGTGATTGAGCACCATCTTGCTGTCTGTCCTCATGTGCGACTCATCAAGCAGAAGGTCGGGAAGCAAGCTTTGGAGCGACAAGAGTTCATCATCGAGGAGATCAGGAAGTTGGAGGCGGCAGGCCTGGTTAGAGGAGTACTCCACCCCATGTGGTTGGCCAATCCAGTGGCGTTGCGTAAGGCGAATGGGAAATGGAGGTTGTGTATTGACTACACGGATATCAATAAAGCATGTCCAAAGGATCCTTTCCCTCTGCCACGCATCGACCAGACTGTGGACTCCACTACCGGGTGTGACCTGCTGTCGTTCCTCAATGCCTATTCAGGATACCACCAGATTTTCATGATGAAGGAAGACGAAGAAAAGACCGCGTTCATCACCCCATGTGGTACGTACTATTTTGTACGAATGCCTTTTGGGTTGAAGAGCGCTGGTTCAACGTTTGCCCGAGCGGTCCAAATTGGGTTTGAGCCCCAGCTGCATAGGAACATGGAAGCTTATATGGGTGATATAGTTGTCAAAACCAAGGACAGGGCCACGCTCGTGCAAGATCTGGAAGAAACATTTGCAAATCTGCGCAAGATCAACCTCAAGCTCAACCCGGAGAAGTGCGTGTTCGGTGTCCCATCCGGCAAGCTTCTTGAGTTCTTTGTGTCTCAACGCGGAATCGAAGCAAATCCCAACAAGATCAAAGCAATTAAGAAGATTGAGGCGCCAAGGCGGGTCAAAGACGTCCGTAGGCTCGCCGGCTGCGTTGCCGCCCTAAGTAGGTTCATCTCCAAGTCTGCTGAGAGCGCCCTCCCCTTTTTCAAAGTTCTGAAAAAGGAGGGTCTGGTGAAACGGACTCTGAAGGTAGAGGCGGCGCTGCAGGACTTGAAGAGGTACCTCTCCTCCATGCCAATACTAGTCACGCCTAAACCATAAGAGCCGTTGCTGCTATACTTAGCAGCAACAAATCAAGTGGTCAGTGCTGCACTGGTGGCACAGTGGGAAATTGAGGAAGAAGTGGCAGCAACAGCGGAGCCGTCGGATGATGGGCCGGGGCTCCCCTCGGCAGGGCCTGGCACTGGCAAGGCGGGCCCCCGGCAAGACCCGGTCCTGGCAAGGCAGAGTCTACGCAGATGGGCAAAGTTGAACAGAAGAAGAAGGTGGTGCAGCACCCGGTTTATTTTGTCATATCCCTCTTGCATGGGGGCTAGATCAATGTATTCTGGTATGCAGAAGCTGCTTTTCGGCCTCCTTATGGCCTCAAGAAAGCTGTGTCACTATTTCCAAGCACACGAGATCACCGTCGTCACCCGCCTCCCTTTGCAATGAATCTTGCACAACCCGGATACAACTGGGAGGATTGCGGAATGGGCTTTGGAACTGTCGAGCTTTGGCCTCAAGTTTGAGAATACTTCGATAATCAAGAGCCGAGCTTTGGCGAAGTTCATAGCAGAATGGACATCAATGCCAGACGAAGAGATTCAAGAGACTACCATTCCCGGCAAGGAGACGAGCCGTGATTGGATCATGTACTTCGATGGAGCCTTCTCGTTGCATGGTGCTGGTGCTGGCGTATTACTCGTCGCACCCACCGGAGAGCGCCTCAAGTACGTGGTCCAGATGCACTTTCCTTGGGAAAAATCAACGAACAATACGACAGAGTACGAGGGATTGCTTGCCGGTCTTAGGATCATGGCAGACCTCGGAATCAGGAAGCTCATCATCAGAAGTGATTCGCAGTTCATCGTCAAGCAAGTCAACAAGGATTACCAGAGCCCGCTGATGGAGGCCTATGTGGATGAGGTGAGGAAGTTGGAGGAGCGTTTTGACGGTCGAAAAGAAGAGCATGTTCCTTGAGCAGAAAACACCATTGTCGACGACTTGCCAAAGCATGCTACCCTGAAGTTGCCTGTGGAACCAGGTACCTTTGTGCTTCAATTAACCCAGCCATCCATTGAGCCATCAGCAGGACAGAACAAACAAAGGAAGGCGGGCCCCGATAAGTACTTTCCGGCTGAGCTCCCAGGGGCCACCAGCGAGGACATTGCCAAGTGCCCCAGGCTCGCCGGGGAAAGGCAACCTTCGGCGGGGCCTCAAGCCCTGACTGTAGAGGCAGCTGCCCTGTGGCCATTGACGAGCCTTTAGTCCTTGCGGTCGAGCCCCAGGCTCTGGCATGGGCGCAGCGCACCGTCCGTTTCCTCCAAACAGGAGAACTCCCTCAGGAACAGGAAGAAGCAAAAAAAGTAGCCCGTCGATCTAGCATGTACCAATTTGTGGATGATTCCCTATACAGAAGGAGGCCGAACGGCGTGAAATTAAAGTGCATTCCTCGGGAGGACGGACTGGAGCTGTTCGCAGAGATACATGGAGGCATGTGTGGCTCCCACATAGGGTCGAGAGCCCTTGCCGACAAAGTGTTCCGGCAAGGTTTCTTCTGGCCCACCGCTCTCCAGGATGCGACTGCACTAGTAACCAAGTGTGAAGCATGCCAGTTCCATTCAAAGAAGCTCCACCAGCCAGCCCAGGCCCTTCAAAAAATCCCTCTCTCCTAGCCATTTTTGGTCTGGGGCTCGACATACTGGGCCCCTTTCCTCGTGCTGTCGGGGGCTTTGAGTACTTGTACGTTGTGATCGACAAGTTCACAAAGTGGCCGAAAGTGGAACCGGTGAGGAAGGTGACAGCACAGCCAGCCGTCAAGTTCTGCAAGGGACTAGTCTGCCGTTTCGGTGTGCCGAACAGAGTCATTACCGACAACGACACGTAGTTCACGAGTCGCACCTTCATGCAGTACATTCAAGACCTCGGCGGCAAGGTCTGTTTTGCTTCTATTTCTCATCCCAGAAGTAACAGCCAGGCTGAGAGGGCAAATGCAGAAGTGCTGTGAGGCCTTAAGACCAGAACTTTTGACAAGTTACGCAAGTGTGGAAGGCGCTGGATTGATGAGTTTCCAACGGTTCTTTGGTCAATCAAGACGACACCAAATTGAGCCACTAGCCAGACGCCCTTTGCCCTGTATAAGGGGCAGAAGCAGTTCTCCCCACGGAACTCATATACGGGTCACGTCGAATGCTCGCTTATGATGAGCTTGAGCAAGAGCAGTTGCGCCAAGATGATGCAACGCTCCTTGAGGAAGATTGTCTTCAGGCTGTTGTGCGAGCCGCTCGCTACCAGCAAGCCTTGCGCCGCTACCATAGCCGCAAGGTTCATGCCCGAAGCCTTGAGGAAAACGACCTTGTTCTTCGGCGAATTCAATCCGCCAAGAATTCAAACAAGTTGACGCCAAAGTGGGAAGGCCCTTATCGAGTAATACGAGTCACCAGGCCCGGCGCAGTCCGCCTGGAGACCGAGGATGGCACTCCGGTGAGCAATTCCTAGAATATCGAACATCTTCGCAAGTTTTACCCCTAAGGCACGGTTGCCGGAGCCCCAGCAACCCCCATTTTGTACTAGCCTTGCCAGCAAGGCATATAACCCTATTTACAGAGCCAGGCGCAGACCCTGTGCGCAGTAAGGGAAAGGAATCCCTTAGCATGTATAGGTTCTTGTTGATTTCCATGTTTATGTACATACGTATATGCATGCTTGTCCAGGATATTGTACTACTTTTTGATTCCAACAAATATCTGTGGACCGCCAAGATTCCATGCTCTTGCCCTCTCTTCTTTCTAGCTACAGCAAGGACGCACAATCCCGCCAAGGACCTGTCTCCGGCAAGAGGCTGAGAAGACCGTCCGGCAAACCAAACTGATAAAGTTTACCTCTTGCCCATTCGTTTTCGTCACATGTGACTTGTGCGTTGGAAAACCTGGCCACTCTCCTTAAAAAAACTCGGGTGCTCCCATTCTCGAAACCAAACGCTACTTCGGTCGGAGTGGCTGTAGTAGCCCTTGCTAAGGGGAGGTGGACGGGGGGCTGGACCCTTTGTCTGTAACCCGGCAGATGTGATTCTCCGGCGGGCGCAGAGGGTATCGGTAGGACAGCCTATTGAAAGGACTCGCCTATTTACATTAAGGAAGCGTTTCACCTCTGCACAAACGTACGCGCGCGCGGGTTCCCGACAAGGCTAGTCTTTTTCATTAACATGTTGATACAAGTACGAAGGTTACAGGACACAAGCATGGGCTCGAGAGATTACATTGTCTAGGAATTAAGATTTGGCAAGTGCCTACAATTTAAAAGAAAGATAAGTGCCCCGTGATCTCCGTTCTTGCTCCTTTCCTCCCAGGTGCGGAAGGTGAAAGCAAAGAGGAGGCGACAGGGAACGCGCTGATGGAGAGCTTGACGAGGAAGACCCTCAGCAAGGCGTGTGGCCAAGGGAGGAGGGCGATGCGGTCAGCCAGAGTCGGAATTGGAGTCCTCCCGCTTGATGCCCTCGTCGTCGCTGTCCTCCTCATCACTCTCGCTCGAGGAGGAGTTTTCGTTGTCGGTGGAGCTCTCCGCGCAACACCTTAGGCAAGTTCCCAAGTGCCCAAAAACCTTGACGGAGAGCAGGCCGTTCTCCATCAATATGAAGTGGAGGACGATCCCCTCCGACAGGCTATGGGCACAGGTGAAGGTTTTCCACCCGCGACGAAGATACATGACATGAGGGGCGGGGAAGTCGATGTCTACCCGCATGCTGCCATTCCCGCAGCCCCTCATATGCAGCCTCAAGGCCTATGGCGGGTCGACCTCCATCTCCCGAGCGAACAGAGTGGGAAGGCGAAGGTGGCCGCACACTGGCTTATATAGCCTGATGAAGAACTCGTGGGGCTAGTCTCCAACGTGGCCCTCCATTGGGGGAGGAGCCGCTGGCAGAGGCGCGGCCGATGCGCCACCCCGTCCTCCTCTCCCCTGAGCGCCACAGCGGCCTCGGCCACGCCCCTTCCTCTTCCTCTCGCAGTAGGCCCCACCACCATGAGCTCCTGGGGAGGGGGGGCGCTATCGAGCAGAGGCCCTCATCACTGCCATTGAAGCGTCGGCGCGACCTCTCACCATTGCAAAGGGAAGGAAGGAGTCGGGCTGGAAGGAGATGAATGTTGAAGGATGCCCGACCGGGCTTCCCGACTCGGCGTTAAGGCATGTGCCCTCCATGTCCACACCTACCCTCCTTGAGGTATGGAAGACACGTGGCGAGCGAGCCGGAATCGAGGAGACAAGTGAAGTGACTATTTTCCACCCCGTGGTTGTGGGGTGCGGGCGCCTTAAAGGCCGTGACCTGAGTCCACTTAGTAAATGAGCCGCACCCCTGCGGCTTCCTCCTTTTTATGGCGAAGACGCGGGCCGCCTCTTTACTATTCACCACGATGTGATGCACGTGTGCTGCAACTGCCCCATGCACGACCCCCACGTCACGCATTCAATGCCGGGTCATGGGGAAGCGCAACTAGCGAAGGAGTTACGCAGTTAAAACCCTGCCACGCGTGCCCGCGCACCGTTCTGGGCCTGGCCCAACAACGCTCTGCGCTTATGTGTGGCCCGGGCTGAGGGGCTCCTGTCGGTGCACAAAAGTAGGGGCCTTATGTACCCCTTTACTTGTGCATGGGCAGTAGTAGCAACACCTGTGACCACGCTTGGCGGTGCAGAGGAAGCGAAGATACAAGACTACCCGAGCAACGTTGAAGCCAGAGGCGCGAAGAGCAAAGAGACAATATGGGTTTCCCTCAGCGAGAGCCTTACCGGGAACGACCTACGCTGCCCCGGCAAGAGCCTTGCCGGGGCAACTTGCCCAACACCATCAAGACCACCACCTTTGAGCCTGAGAATTATGACGCCATCAACAATGTCAAGACCAAGGCTCGGGAGCGCCTGCATGGTGGCATGTAGATCTTTGTGATGAACAGAGGCCTACAAGACTAGACGAGAACCAGAAGACGAAGGGCCCCCGGCAAGACCCTTGCCGGGGACGCCCACAAGACCCTGGCGAGATCCTTGCCGGGGACATCTGCGGGGCCACTGCCAGGCCCATGCCTACCAAGGTTTCACTGCCCCATGGCCGTTCTGATGCCGCAGCCAGCCAGCCAACTAGGCACGCACCAACGTGGCAGCATGTAGCTCCTAGGCCAACCAGGCAAGCACCTGCGTGTTGGCATGCAGATCTTCATGAAGTCCCTACCACCGCACCAGCGCAGTAGCCAGCCAGTCAGCGTGGCGTTGCATGCCTCGTCAGCTTGGACGCGCGTCTAAGCGAGGCGAGGCGGCGGTAGACGGGATGAGCTTCCTTGTCGTCCCCGATAAAGCAAGAGGACACGTCGGCAGTGCATTAAATGCGTTTGTCCTATGGTTCTTGGAGATAGAGTTGTACACTGAAGACACTTTCCACCTCTTGTGTGCCGCTGTGGCAGCCCCTTTGACATATAAAAGGAGACCCAAGGCGTACTGAGGAAGGATTCAGAGGGAAAAATCTTAGTCTTAGCATCCTTCAGATTCTTCATACTGATAATTTGATAAGAATCCCAAGTGAATCAAAAGATATAGCTATGCTCCCCAGCAATGGCGCCAGAAAAAGGTCTTGATAATCCACAAGTATAGGGGATCGCAACAGTTTTCGAGGGTAGAGTGTTCAACCCAAATTTATTGATTCGACACAAGGGGAGCCAAATAATATTTGCAAGTATTAGTAGCTGAGTTGTCAATTCAACCACACCTGGAAATTGATTATCTGCAGAAAAGTGATCAGTAGCAAAGTAGTATGATAGTTTTGATAGTAGTAGCAACAGCAATAGTAACGGTAACAGTGATAGCAATGATTTTGTAGCAAGTATAACAGTAACAATAGCAGTAGTAACTTAGCAAGAACAATATAAGAGCAATTCGTAGGCATTGGATCGGTGAATTTGTTGGATGATATTCATCATATAACAGTCACAACCTAGGGCGATATGGCACTAGCTCCAGTTTATAAATATAATGCAGGCATGTATTCCGTAAATAGTCATACGTGCTTATGGAAAGAACTTGCATGGCATCTTTTGTTCTACCCTCCCGTGGCAGCGGGGTCCTATTGGAAACTAAGGGATGTTAAGGCCTCCTTTTAATAGAGAACCGGAACAAAGCATTAATACATTGTGAATACCTGAACTCCTCAAACTACGGTCATCACCGTGAAGTGTCCCGACTATTGTCACTCCGGAGTTGCCGGATCATAACACGTAGTAGGTGACTATAACTTGCAAGATCGGATCTAGAACATAGATATAATGGTGATAACATAAACGGTTCAGATATGAAATCGTAGCACCCAGGCCCAAAGTGACAAGCATTAAGCATGGCAAAGTCATAGCAACATCAATCTCAAAACATAATGGATACTAGGGATCAAGCCCTAACAAAACTAACTCGATTACATGATGAATCTCATCCAACTCCTCACCGACCAGCGAGCCTACGAAGGAATTACTCACTCCCGGTGGGGAGCATCATGGAATTGGCGATGGAGAAGGGTTGGTGATGACGAAGATCGAAGATCCCCCTCTTCGGAGCTCCAAATGGACTCCAGATCTGGCCTCCCGATGAAGAACAAGAGGTGGTGGCGGTTCCGTCTCGTGAAACGCGATAATTCTTTTTCCCTAGTTTTTTCTCCAAATATGTGATTTTATAGTATCAGGGTTGAGGTATGCAGGGCCACCAGGTGGGAACAACCCACCTGGGCGCGCCTGGAGGGGGGCGTGCCCTGGTGAGTTTTGCCCACCCAGGTGCCCCCCTCCGGCGGTTCTTGGCTCCAGAAATTCTTATTTGTTGAATAAAAAATCCTCGCAAAGTTTCGTTCCAATCCGAGAACTTTTATTTCTGCACAAAAATAACACCATGGTAGTTCTGCTAAAAACAACGCCAGTCCGGGTTAGTTTCATTCAAGTCATGCAAATTAGAGTCTAAAACAAGAGGAAAAGCATTAGGAAAAGTAGATGCGACGGAGACGTATCATACCGCTCCAGCGGTACTGTTGCACTCCAGTACTTCGGGCACTTCCACTTGTTTTAGGCGTTCTGAAATGAGCGGTAGTAGGATGGTGGTTGTGAGCGGTAGTATCGCTCATGCGGTACCTCGGGTTGTGCTACTACCCCCTACCATGGATTCACAAAACCCTAGAGGGCTAAGCGGTAGTACCGCTACTCTAGAGAAGTAGTACCGCTTGTGTGGTACTACCGACATCTTCTTCTGCCCGGAGTACTGCTTAGTTTGATGCTTCTGTAACCTCATTCCGCTCCAGCGGATGTAGAGCGGTAGTACCGCCCTGTGCGGTACATCCACACTACCTGTCTTTACTACTGCAGTTTCACCTCTGTGCGTGACACTAAGCGGAAGTATCGCTGGTGGGAGCGGTAGTCCCGCTCCGGCGGCACTACCGCGTTCATGACTATGTTAGTTGCACATTGTGGCTAGGACTACCGTGCGTGGTGGTAGTACCGCTCACCCGAGCGGTAGTACCGCTTGTGCATGACTTGTGGGCAAAAAATGGTTTAGTTTCCCCCTCACTATAAAAGGAGATCTTCTTCCCCAAGAAGA